>NC_062965.1:35556330-35669216 GCF_023119035.1 Salvia hispanica | reverse complement strand
TTAATAACGTTTCAATTTATTTAATTATTATTTAAATTTATAATTTAATCTACTTGGCATTATTTTTGCCACTGGATCTCCTTATCTAATGGTTAGGAATTGATCTTAATTTTGGATTGCTAAGAAGATACTTAAGCGCAACACCTGGTTCGCCTTACACTGTCGCTTTGGGAGGAGGAAATCACGCTGTCGCACTTGGTGAGCGAAGACCCCGGGGGCCGCGCCGAGTCCGACGACTTGGAGACATGGGTGGTGCCCGCGAGTCCCGGCCGTTGAAAGGCCTTGGGGCCCCAAGCCCCAACCTTTTTTTTTCGAATTTTTTGCCTATTTATATCTCATTTCTTCAACATTCTTCCACCAATTTCTCCATTTTTATCCTCTAAATTATTTCAATATTTGTGGCTGCGATGGAGTGGTTTAACACCGACGAACGATAGATGAACGAGTTCGTCAACGCCAACAACCGGTACCTACCGGCATCGCCCAACCCAAATGCAGCGCCTAGTCCGGGGGCATCCAACATGGATTTCCATCGCGTTAGCACCGATGGGTACGACATCGTGATAATGGAGCCCGCTCAAGGGAGGGGCAAGGCTGCGGTCAGATGATGAGGGCCGAAGAAGTATAGGCCGGAGGAGACATTGGGCTGGCCAGAACTTCTGGCGTTCGAGGTTTCCTATCATCGGAAACAAGAGCAAAAGTGTTATGGGAGCGGTTTGCCTAGATATAAATTGGTTGACCAAGAGGGACGTTCGACGACTACGTGAAGCTACACAAGCATTGAGGTCGGGTCCAAAAGGAGATGATGAAGTGGAATGGCAAGTGGACTAACGTAGTCGGATGTATCCGAAGGCCGAGAGGACCTCTGGCGAAACCCAGGGAGTTTTACTCGACGGAAGAAGCATTTCAAGTACTACGATGTTTGGAAGATTGTCGAGAAGAGCCAAGTACCCCGGCGGCGACCGGCGGAAGTGGGGCATCGAAGAGAACCAAAGTTTCCGCCCGGAAACTACTTTTTAAACGAAGGAGGTCCCAAATTCGACCCGGGTGACGCGACGTCTTCATATCATTCCCTAGTACTCAAAGCCGTCCGAGTGGAACTTAATCGACAAAGAGAAAGAGGAAGGCAACTACAAGTTACCGCTATGCCGCGCCAAACCCCAAACCTTCTCTGGACAAGATATTCGACTTTATGTTGGGTATGAGTATTAGTTGGAGGGCCATCCCCAACGGAATTAACATCGAGGGATACCCGACAATGTCGTTAGCTCAAATTGTACCATGAAATGATCGCCTACCTTCGCGCACAAATGAAGAAGAGTTTTTTCATTCCCAGGAATTGTATTTTTTTTTTAGGGCTTGTAATTTTCATTTTCTAGGTCTTGTAATTTTCATTTTCTAGGGCTTGTAATTTTTTTTATGAACAATGAATTTTTCGTGTTTTAATTATTCACTTTCATTTTACGAGTAAAATATGTTATTGTCAATAGTGCAATTTTAAAAATGGCTTGGATGGGCCGCAAGGGTTTGAGGAATTGGCCCGGGACCGAAATTTAGGGATTGATGACGCGGAAGGGACTTAGGGCACGAACTCGGACCGGAGTTTGGATGCCCTAATTAGTTAGCAATTGATCACCACCACATATTTAATATATTAAATACTAACTAATGATACTCTAGGCCATCTAAAACTAAATAATTTAATATGATTTTTAACTATTTAAATAATCCTAACTATATACCAGACGAACCCTTAAGTTAGAGACATCAATGCTGGTTAAAAAGTTAAAACCAATGGGTCTTTTCTATAATTTTTTTCAAGTGATAAGAATGCAGTATTTTTTCATGAAACTCTTAATTTTATAAGTAATATTTATTGGGTTAGGCATACATCAAGATTTAGCTTTACCAAATTCTTAATTTAAGCAATAATAAAAAGATGACTTAGTATAAAGTAGCATCCAGCCACTACAGAAGTAATATTGAACTTCCCCATCCAACTAGAATATATATCCTGGTTTCCTGCTTTATCTTTCATTTCCCCGCCAGATTAAATGTCCATTAATTAATTAATGTCTGCTATTGACTTAATTAATTAACTTCTTATTAATTCCAAGAGTGGATCAAAGATGGAAACACTTATTTATTATTCATAGAGTAATCAAACTCCAACTACTAGCTAGTTCCAATAATAAAACCTTTGCTTTCGCGCTCCTCTTGAGGAGATGATTGCACCAGACTCACCTCGTGCACGATTCAATATAATAAAGAATCCTAGCACCGCTAGATATCGATCACCACTCGCCCAATATATCAGATAATTGGGCATTTAAACTCCGCACCATTTGATAAGTCAAAGCAATGCATAATCAATACCGTATGCTCAATGCTAACCTACATTGATTAAGAAATAAATATTTATCAAGATCTCGGCCGCAGATATTTCAAGGCAGTCATTTAGATCCGTCAGTTATTATACCACACCTCAATGTCATCTTATTTCGCATAGCTTAGAAATAAGGATCACATTGCAACCTTTCGATGGGTAGTCTAATTCCATCTAGGTTGTGAAATTCATATTTTCTTTTGTTTAGAATCACTATTAATTTGTGATACCTTAAAGTGACGACGCCCACAACTACCGGTCTACTAAAACAAAGACTTAGACTTTGTTAAGTTAACTTATACATTTAAACATGCATTAACATCCATTAAATGTAAAACATAACAACATTATGACAAAAATAATCATGCTTTATTCATTGGAAAATAAAATAAGAGCTTGATAAAAGTATTCAATCACCAAAAACGATTTCTAGTATACAAACCCCTAACAATCTCCCACTTATACTCAAAACACTCCTGAGTATACAAAAATGTGCTAATGCCTAAATCTCCACTTTATACCGAAAGCGGATTTGAGGCCTTCAAATTTCGCCGAACTCCCATTCCTTCAACATGGCTTTCATACGGCTTTACCGCTAACGCCTTCAGAAAGATCCAGTTGTTTTCCGACTCAATCTTGACCACTTGTATGTGTCTCCTCTCTCAGACCATATCTCGAATGATGCATATTACTCTCTCTATGTGCTTCACGCTTTGATGAGCTTCCGAGTTCCCTCGACTCACACAAGACCAGAGTTATCACAATAAACGGTGATGCGCTGGGCATATTCGTTAACCACACCCAAGTCCGTAAGAAGTTCTAGCCATACAGCCTCTCCTTGGCACCAAGCGGCTACATACTCTGGCCCATGGCAGAAGGCCCCAGAACGCATTTCGCGATACACTCTTCCAAACTATGCTCCACCTCCTAAGGTAAATACATATCCTAAGTCGATTTTCAACCACCACCAAAGTTCAACTTATGACCTAAAGGACAGAGCTCAGTCATGACAAACTAGAACATAGTCCTTAGTCCGATTAAGGTACTTCGAGTATGTTCTTTACTTGGCAGTTCAATGTCCTTTGGCCGGATTTGATTTTTGGATATCTGCTACCATGCCAACAAGAAAGCCAGAGTATCTGTCTAGTACAAAGTAGCATAGCATACATGAGACTACCAACTCACGAGGCATATGGTATTCTTCTCATCTCGCTATCTCAGATGCTGCCTAGACACATCTTGCATAACCTGGACGCTGTATGTCTAAAAGGTAGAAACCTTTCTTGGCATCTGCATGCTAAGCTGCCTAAAAGACTGCTGCTGCATGTAAGATTCTGGGATAAAGATGTAATATTTTTTTACCTCAAGGTTCCTAAGAACCTTGATACCAGAACGTGTCCCGCATCACCCATATCTTTCATCTCGAACTCCGGCCGGACAAACTAAGTTCGAATGACACAACATCTTTTTATTGTTTCCAATTAGAAGAATGTCATCTTACATAAACTAAGAATACAACATTTCCTTTTTTCAATCTTCTTATACACGCCTTTCATTAGGGCATTTTTCAACTAAACTTTGAACAGCTTGATCAAACACTGGCCCCCACATCTTTATTGCTTTGCTGGCACTATAAATGTCTTCTAAGTTTCCAAACCATGTGTTCCTTGCCCTTCACTACATAAATTTTCGGCACCGATGTAGATGTCTCCCTCAAGACTCCCCGCTTAGAAACGCAGCCTTTAATCGCTCCATATCTCACATACTTCCCAATCCATGTTTTGTAATAAAAAGTATTTGGGATCATTGACATGGCCACCTGCATGTCCTATCGTAATCACACTTCCTTTTTGGCATACCTCCTTTAGCCATCGAAAGTCTTCGCCAAGACTTTAACTCGTCCATCTAGTCCACTACGTTTGTATATCCACTTCGCTCCCAATGGCGCATTAAATTTTTCGGGGCAGGATGCTGCATAAATCGTAGACGCTTGTCTAATATAGATTGTTCAATCACTGCTGCACCATTCTAATGACTGACATCACTGCGCCTTCCGCAAAAATTTCCAGTGGATCCAAGACATTGTCGTCTGAGAGCTGATCCATACACTACCCAAACCAATGTATCATCGGGCTCTGCCAGAGACTCTCTCCCATCATGCTGTACCATAACATCTGGAGTATTAGTTGAAGTTTGGAATTGTTGTTACACTGTAATTGTTCTGGTTAATGGAAATGAACTGAGTTAGCCTTTCTGTGAGCAATTCACACTGCATTGGATTTATGATCTATTACATAGCTTTTCCTCAAGTAATGTAATGAGTGCTCATGCTAATCACTTTCTCGATCTCTCAGACTATAGAATTCATAAGCTTTTGCCTTCTAGGTATCCATAAACACAAATCCTCTACCCTGATTCCAGCCATTGATCCTTCAATACATGAGCTCTAGCACTCTATACTTCCGAGATGTTCTAGATTGGCTTACGCTCATTCCACAACTCATATGTAGTGGCAGGAACAGATTTTGACTCTAAGAGATAGTTTGCAGAAAGCAAAGCATGACCCCAAAACGAAACAGGTAACCGTGCATAACTCATCATCGATCTGACCATATTTAATAGAGGTCCTATTCCTTCTTTCAGCCACGCCATTCTGCTGGGGTGTGCCCGGCGCAGATCGTTTGGGATTCTGATCCCAGCTACAGATAACATAGTCCAAAAACTCGGCACTTAGGTATTCGCCTCCGCGATCAGATCGCAGGCATTTGATACTCTTACCATGATGCGTCTCTACTTTAGCCTTAAACTCCTTGAACTTGTCAAAAGTTTCAGACTTGTAGCGCATCAAATAGATGTATCCGATTTTCGAGTAGTCATCTGTAAAGGTGACGAAATATCGAAAACCGCCCCTTTGCCTCGGTTGACATTGGTCCACACACATCAGTATGAATGAGCTCAAGTACTTCTTTGGCCCTATTCCCCTTTGATCTAAAAGATCTCTTAGTCATCTTGCCTTCGAGACAGGACTCACACTTCGAAAACGGTTCCTTCTCAAGACCTTTAATAAGATCTTGATCAACCATCGCATGAATCCTTCTTTCGTTGGCATGACCAAGTCTAAGGTGCCATAAGTACGTTTCATTCATTGAAGTTGAAGGTTCTTTTCTTTTCTTAGAAATTTTCGATGTAGCATTGAGTTCTGATTTACGTTGATTAAATTGTGTAGAAGTGATCGTGTACAGATTGTTTTCCATGATACCGCGACAGATATAAGAACCATCTTTCTTAATAACGCAATTGTCATTAAAAGAAATCGAATATCCATCATAAGACAATTTAGAAACTGAAATTAAATTTCTTCTAAAAGAGGGTATCAACAAAACATTCTTCAAAATCAAAAATCTATCACTAGAAAAACGTAAATAAACGTCTCCCACTGCAACGGCCGCCACTTTCGTAGCGTCGCCCAGCTGGACCTCTATCTCACGATCATGTAGCCGATCTTGTCAGTACAATAACCCAAGTATGAGTAGATGTCAAAGTAGCCTGGTGCCCTTTTTAGGACAATCTGGCTTCCAATGACCTTTCTCTCCACACTTGAAGCATTTTCCAGTTTGCTTCTTGTCACCCCGCTGTTTCTTCTTTCCCTTAGCATTGTTGACTGCTACTTGGTTCGGTGCCTTTTTCTTTCCTCTTCTAGCCTTAGAGCCAGAGGAATTAGGCGCGATACTCATCATAGCTACTTTAGCTTGAACCATAAGGTCCTCCGCCGACTGAAGTTCAGTCAGCAACTCTGCTAAAGTATAATTCCGTTTGTTCATCTCAAAGTTGAGCTTGAACTGCTGGAAGCTAGGGGGAAGACTCTGAAGGATTATAGTAACCTGGGACTCGGGATCGATCGTCCCTCCCAATACCTCAATCTGGTTGAGGTGACTCATCATCTCGAGGACGTGTTGCCTCACAGACGAGCCTTCCTTCATAGACTTCGTCATGATACTCCGAAAGGCTTGAGACTTAGCCGTTCGATTCTGAGTACCAAAAAGATTTGCGAGATTTGTCATGATCTCGGCGGCAGTTTCCATGGCAGAATGCTGATGCTTGAGTACTGATGACATAGAAGCCAACATGTAGCACTTAGCCATCTCATTCGCCTTATGCCACCGTCTATGCGCATCTCGCAATGCTTGGCTGGCACTAGCAGCCGGGACAGCTGGGCGTGGAGTAGTGAGTACGAACTTGTACTCTTCTGCTGTGAGAACGATATCCAAGTTTTGTTTCCATTCGATGTAATTTTGGCCTTCGAGTTTGTTTTCTTTGAGAATGGCAGAAAGAGGATTAAAAGACATCTTGACGAATTTTATTGCACTGCAAACAGAAGATTTTACTATTTGTCATAAACTTATGTAAGGAAATTGAGTAGATTAACCATAAAACTTTTCAAAATCTTACAACAGCCAAATTAATAAATTGTACCCTCCTCTGGAGGTAAATACGCATTAAAATTTTGACAATTTTACTGGTCACAGCACCGACGCATCAATATCTTCCTCCTCTGGAGGTCAACACGCCTAATGTTGCCTAAGCATGACCATCAGATTTAGCATTACAGAATTTTATTTCTACAACACACTCCCATAACAATGTTTATGTGCTGATAATAAAACCAAGCTATCTCATAAATTCTGATTGAACCCTGAAACTTGTAATTCCTTAGGATTATTGTCCCTACTCTGTAGGTGGCGATAATATTAGGAATCACTTTCTAGTTCATTCTATTTATTATTTGAGAAGTCCGCCCTTATGAACTTACTGTTTTCGTAGGATTATTGTCCCTACTCTGTAGGTGGCGATAATATTAGAAAATCAGCTTCACAAAATTTGGCAGTCCAACCGATGGAGACCATATATAAACATTTAGTTCATAATTATCGCTTAGATATTTTAGTTATGGTTTTTCATTAATTATCCTTTAGCCTTAAGGCAGATTAAGACTAATTAAATTCTGTTGGCATTTAATTGACTGGATAATTAAATCTTTCATTATCTTTAGTATCTTAGTTTAGGAATTATTATTCTAGAATTTAATTCTTATTCATGTCATACTATAAGATATATCTAAAATAAAGTACATTATTTATAATCTTAATTAGACATGAAAAATTAAATTCATATAATTTCCAAGTTCAAGATTAGGAAGATGATTAATTATATTATTTAATGTAATCTTACATATATCTTATCTTATTATAGATTCAAGATATATTATATATTTAGGAAACTATTAAATTATTCTTATCTATATCATCTAGGATATAAAATATTCATAGATATAGAAAATAATCCAAATATTCCTAAAATCTAGGGAAATCTTCCCTAAATATTTTATTTCATTAAATAATATTATTTTTAATGATTTCTATTAATTTAGGAATTAAATAATCATTAAAATAATCTTTCGTCACTATCTTGCGTTTCGAGGTTGGCACGAATCTACACGACGAAGATTTGAAGATATCCTCCGGAGACTCTCGCCGGGGCGGCGAATTCGCCGCCCGACAGCCGCCGGCCGTTTGCGCCGATCGGCGCAACGCTTCCTCTTCCGAATTTCTCCCCGGCGAAGTCATGCCGCGACTGATTCAGCCACGGCCTCGCCTCGACGCGGCTGCTCCGCATCACTCCGGCGATAACCCATCTCCACCGTCGACCTCGCTCGAACCAGCGACAGCCGCCAAGGGCGGTGCAGCTCCGGTTCGGCGTCGATAGCTTAGGGTTTGGCTAGGGTTTCGGTATTAGGGTTAGGGTTAGGGTTAGGTGGCGTCTCGGCAGCCCTCGGACGAGCCACCGCGCCGGTTGATCGCGCGACAGCAGATTCCGGCTCGGGTCGCGGTCTCGACTGGCGGCGCGCACGAGCCCATGCTCGCCAGCACGTCGCCGCGTGATCGTCGCTCCCGCGGCTCCTGCTTGATGTCGCGGCACGTCGAGTTCGATCGGGGCCGGCTAGGGTTAGATGGGTTCGGCTGGTGGCGCGCGCGAGTCCAATCTCGCCGGCGCGTCGCCCCTTGCCCATGACCCTCGGCTCCCACTCAATTCGACAACCCTCTTCGATCGATCATAGCGCGATTCGTCCCGGCGCAAGTGCCGACGAATCGCACATCTAGTTCGTTCGAATAATTCAAGTTCTATGATTCGAATGTTCTTGAGTTCAACATGCATAAAGATAAATAATAAAAACACAAGAACATGCTTCGTAATCAATTAAGACATGCATACATGAATTTCGCGAAATTTAAATCCAAATAATCAGAGCCAAAAACTGGCTCTGATACCAATTGATGGAACCGGCAGCGGAAGCGGGTGCATAAAACAAATCACATAATTATCAGATCTATTTAGCAGATTATTTAGACAAAAGCTATTCGCGCAAATTTCACATGTATCATGCTCATAACTTGAATCAATCATGTTTTAGAATATAGAAACCTAAAACATGCTTTTCTACGGAGCAGGAAAAATACCTTGTTTAATTCTCCAAAGAATTGAAGATGGCTAGCGACTTCTCCACGTGATGCTTTGAGTACTAGACCACAAATCTTCTCTCTGGTTCCCGAACTGTACTCTAATATCAGTGTGGGCTGATCTTACTAGAATACTAGGACTTAAATAAAGAAGACAGAAGAAATCCTTTTTGGAATAGGAGAGGAATTCGAAAATTCCTACAGCTTGTGAGAGCTGAAATTTTCGAAAATTTTAGCAAATAAAATTGTGTTATTTCTGTCTCCTTTATTCTCCTATTTATATTAAGTTCCTTTTGGGCCCAGACAGGGATCTATGGAAGGCTTTGGATATGGGCTCATCCAATTTACTTTTACTAATTAAATTGAACCCACAATTTAATATAAGTTATAATTGGAATATTACGAGCAGCCACTACAGAAGTAATATTGAACTCTCCCCATCCAAATCCGAAATTACAAGTAATCCGGGTTTCCGTTTATCTTTCATTTCCCGCGCTTAAGATTAAAATGTCCATTAATTAATTAATGTCTGCTATTGACTTAATTAATTAACTTCTTATTAATTCCAAGAGTGGACTCAGCATGAAACACTTATTTATTATTCATAGAGTAATCAAACTCCAACTAGCTAGGTTCCGAATAATAAAACCTTGTTTCGCGCTCCTCTTGAGGACATTATCAAACGAGACTCACCTCGTGCACGATTCAATATAATAGCAATCCTAGCACCGCTAGATATCGATCACCACTGCCCAATATATCAGGATAATTGGGCTACGAAAAACCCGCACCATTTGATAAGTCAAAGCAATGCATAATCAATACCGTATGCTCAATGCTAACCTACATTGATTAAGAAATAAATATTTATCAAGACCTCGCCTTTCAGTAGATAGCCCAAGGCAAGTCTTGCTGTTAGATCCGTTCAGTGCTATACCACACCAATGTCATCTTATTTCAGTAAGGCTTAGAAATATACGGACTGACATTGCAACCTTTCTCGATGGGTAGTCTAATTCCATCTAGGTTGTGAAATTCATATTTTTCTTTGTTTAGAACTGACCGTATTACCTTAAAGTGGACGACGCCCACAACCGGTCTACTAAAACAAAGACTTAGACTTTGTTAAGTTAACTTATACATTTAAACATGCATTAACATCCATTAAATGTAAAACATAACAACATTATGACAAAAATAATCTGTTTTATTCATTGGAAAATAAAATAAGAGTTTTACAGTATTCAATCACTCGAAACGTGATTTCTAGTATACAAACTCTAACACCTCTCCTTCTGTCCTTGAACCACGCATAGACAAGGAGCCTCCGTCGTGATAGGTTTATGAGTGTTGGAACTCAATTCTGGCATTCGGTTGGGACGAACAGAGTCGCCTAAGCTTATGGCCCTAGTGAGGCCGACTTTGGCAATTCGTCGAACAGTTGGTATGCGCTCCTTCATTGAGCAGATTTCTACTTGTTTGGAATTCGGCATGGACGAATAGGGTATTAGGGGCGGAGTGTTGATGGAATGAATGGAGGGAATGAGTGACGCCACGTTCAAATGCGATAGTTTGAACGATAAGTCGATAAGCTATTTCGAATTCGAACACTTTGCTACAAGAAATCGAAATAGAGAAAGATTCAAGAGGAACTCTCAAGAACTTCAATTGACAAAATCATAAACTTCAAAAACTGATCATATTCGTACTAGACTTGGCCTTTTATAGGCTAATAAAACTAAAACAAATCTCTAAACCTAGATCTATCTACTAATTAAATAATAGTAAATTATTAATAAACTATTCCCTAAAGCTATCTAATGCAATGCATCATTATCTCCAAATCAGAACAATCCCTCGAGCAATGTTACTGGGTGGTATCATGCGTCTTCAATATACACACGGCTACAAACATTGTGGACCAGCCCATTAATGGCTTCCTTAAATCTTCGGGCTTGTTGACGCGTTACGGGCCCTGCCGGAGCTTGTATCTCGTCTGATGTGTCGATGGATCCCTCGATCGCATCATTCCCCTCCTCTTCAAAAGGATTTGTCCTCAAATCCGTAATACCATCAGCACCAGACGGGCTCAAATCCGAAACATTAAAGGTGTGACTAATCTTATACTCTTCCGGCAGCTCTAGTTTATAGGCATTGTCATTTATCCTTTCGATTACCCGAAATGGTCTATCTCCTCTTGGTAACAGCTTAGACTTCCGTTGTTGTGGAAATCTCTCTTTGCGCATATGGACCCACACCCAATCTCCGGGTTCGAACGTCACTAACCGTCGTCCTTTGTTTGCCTGCTCCACATATTGTGCCGTCCTCTTTTCAATATTCAGCCGAACCTTTTCATGGATCTTCTTGACATATTCAGCTCTTCGAAGGCCATCCAGATTGACTTGTTCTTTAAGAGGCAAGGGGGTTAAGTCTAACGGAGTTAGAGGATTGAACCCATATGCCCCCTCGAACGGCGAAAGCTTGGTGGCTGAATGTACTGCTCGATTGTAAGCAAACTCCACATGTGGTAAACATTCCCCCCATGATTTCAAATTCTTTCTCACTACTGCTCTCAACAAGGTAGCTAAGGTACGGTTCACCACTTCTGTTTGTCCATCTGTTTGGGGATGACATGTAGTGGAGAATAGCAATTTGGTTCCTATCTTTCCCCACAATGTTTTCCAAAAATAACTCAAGAATTTGACATCTCGATCAGATACTATGGTCTTTGGAACTCCATGGAGTCGGATCACTTCTCGAAAAAATAGCTCAGCAATATGAGACGCACCATCTGTCTTGTGGCAGGGAATGAAATGTGCCATTTTTGAGAATCGATCAACCACCACAAAAATTGAATCAAATCCACGTTTCGTTCGTGGGAATCCCAGTACAAAATCCATTGAAATATCCACCCAAGGAATAGTAGGAATAGGGAGTGGGGTATACAAACCTTGGGAACTTGCCTTGGATTTGGCATGCCTACAAGTGACACACCTTTCACATAGTCGTTCCACCGACCGTCTCATGTGTGGCCAAAAGAAGTGCTCTTGTAGTGCAGTGAGTGTTTTGGCCACTCCAAAATGCCCCATTAAACCTCCTCCGTGAGCTTCACGCAGTAGAAGTTCACGCATTGAACAACGAGGGATGCACAACTTATTCCTACGAAATAGGTAGCAATCTTGTTTCTGAAATTCCTCGGTGTGTCCTTCATCACAGGCTTTATAAACTTCCCCAAAATCTTCATCATTCTCATACAACTCTTTGATGTATGCAAAGCCCAATAACCTTGAGTCAAGAGTAGAAATTAATGCATACCTCCTGGAAAGTGCATCAGCTACTACATTTTCTTTCCCTTGTTTGTATTTAATGATGTAAGGAAAGCTTTCGATAAATTCCATCCAGCGAGCATGCCTTTTGTTTAGCTTATGTTGCACTCGCAGATGTTTCAATGATTCATGGTCCGTGTGAATTATAAATTCCTTCGCCCAAAGGTAATGTTGCCAAATCCTAAGAGCTCGAACCAATGAATAAATCTCTTTATCATAAGTGGGATAATTAAGGGTGGCCCCACTTAATTTTTCACTAAAATATGCAATAGGTCTTCCCTCTTGCATCAACACAGCTCCAATGCCTACTCCAGAGGCATCACACTCTATTTCAAAATTCTTTGAGAAATCTGGTAATGCAAGTACAGGGGCTCGTGTCAAGTGCTGCTTAAGTTGAGTGAACGCCTTTCCTTGCTCAGGTCCCCATCTAAATTCACCATGTTTTTTAATCACTTCAGTGAGGGGAGCAGCAATCGTGCTGAAGTTTGGCACAAATCGACGGTAGAACCCAGCTAACCCGTGGAAGCTGCGAATTTCTCCAATGCTTGTCGGTTGCGGCCATTCTTGAATGGCCTTTACCTTCTCATCGTCAACTTGTACACCCTCGCTACTTACTACAAATCCCAGAAATACTAACTTATTAGTACAGAAGGTGCACTTTTTAAAATTGGCATACAACTTTTCCTTGCGGAGAGCGTCCAATACGTTGCGTAAATGGTGTCCGTGATCAGCCAAGCTTTTACTGTAAATAAGGATGTCGTCGAAATAAACAACGACAAATCTTCCAATGTAGGATCTCAAGACGTGATTCATTAATCGCATGAACGTGCTAGGAGCGTTAGTTAATCCAAAGGGCATTAATAACCATTCATACAAGCCGGTCTTCGTCTTGAATGCAGTTTTCCACTCGTCTCCCTCCTTGATCCTTATTTGGTGATATCCACTACGCAGGTCGATTTTAGAGAAAACACTGGACCCATGTAATTCATCCAACATATCATCAAGTCGTGGAATGGGATGTCGATATTTTATGGTGATGTTGTTAATTGCACGACAGTCAACGCACATTCGCATTGACCCATCCTTCTTTGGCACTAGTAGTACGGGTACGGCGCACGGGCTTAAGCTCTCTCTAATGTGCCCTTTAACTTGGAGCTCTTCGATCTGTCGCTCCAACTCCTTCGTTTCTTCCGGATTGGCTCTGTAGGCCGGACGGTTAGGAAGCGTGGCTCTTGGAATTAGATCGATTTGGTTTCAATTCCTCGCACGGGAGGTAGTCCGGTGGGGGTGTCTTGAGGAAAGATGTCACCATATCCCTGCAAGAGTTTGACTATGGGCTCTGGAACTCCTTGGAGATTGGTGGGTTCCAGGTTTACTTCTTTGTGTAATAGCACAAACATGGGGACTTCTTCTTGTACAGCAGCCCTTATATCCTTGGAGCTGGCCAAGCATGTTTGCTACATCTCTACTTCCTTCTCCTTTTCTATTTGTTCGTATTCCCTTTGCAGTTGGAGTTGATCTTCGTGAACTTGTTGAGGGTTAAGGGGAGCGAGTATGAACTTCATTTGGTTATAGGTGAATAAGTACCTATTGGTGTACCCATCATGGGTAACTCGGCGATCAAACTGCCACGGCCTTCCGAGTAGCACGTGAGTGGCCTTCATTGGTACTACATCACACAATATTTCATCCTCATAATTTCCCATCTTAAATTGTACCTTCACTTGATAGTTCACTCTGGTGGAACCATCTTCACTCAACCACTGCAGCTTATATGGCTTTGGGTGCTCGATGAGCTGCAACCCTAGTTTTCTGACCATCGTGTTGCTAGCTAAATTTGTACAGCTGCCCCCATCTATAATAACGCTGCAGACTTTGTCCTTCACCTGGCAACGTGTATGGAAAATATTCTCTCGCTGCTCATCTTCTTTGCTTCTGTTTCGGGTATTTAGAGCTCTTCGTGTTACCATAGTTGATCGAATATGACAGCTCATGTTGGTAGGTTCGTTGTGGAAATCAGGACCTGCTCTGATACCACCTGATGTGAGCCTCGTTACGGATCGAGGATCACGATCCAGCAATCGGCCCGTTTCACAGTGAACTTCCAACCTCTCCTTCTGTCCTTGAACCACGCATAGACAAGGAGCCTCCGTCGTGATAGGTTTATGAGTGTTGGAACTCAATTCTGGCATTCGGTTGGGACGAACAGAGTCGCCTAAGCTTATGGCCCTAGTGAGGCCGACTTTGGCAATTCGTCGAACAGTTGGTATGCGCTCTTTCATTGAGCAGATTTCTACTTGTTTGGAATTCGACATGGACGAATAGGGTATTAGGGGCGGAGTGTTGATGGAATGAATGGAGGGAATGAGTGACGCCACGTTCAAATGCGATAGTTTGAACGATAAGTCGATAAGCTATTTCGAATTCGAACACTTTGCTACAAGAAATCGAAATAGAGAAAGATTCAAGAGGAACTCTCAAGAACTTCAATTGACAAAATCATAAACTTCAAAAACTGATCATATTCGTACTATACTTGGCCTTTTATAGGCTAATAAAACTAAAACAAATCTCTAAACCTAGATCTATCTACTAATTAAATAATAGTAAATTATTAATAAACTATTCCCTAAAGCTATCTAATGCAATGCATTCTTATCTCCAAATCAGAACAATCCCTCGAGCAATGTTACTGGGTGGTACCATGCGTCTTCAATATACACACGGCTACAAACATTGTGGACCAGCCCATTAATGGCTTCCTTAAATCTTCGGGCTTGTTGACGCGTTACGGGCCCTGCCGGAGCTTGTATCTCGTCTGATGTGTCGATGGATCCCTCGATCGCATCATCAACTCGTCCACCCTATTCGCCGATCAGTGCAGGCGTCGCGGTCCGGCCATTCAGTTCACTGCCAACGGCCGCACACATCATATGGGGTACTACTTGGCCGATGGCATATACCCTAGGTGGCCTGTTTTTTTGAAGACGATCAGGTGCCCAATTGGTGAGATGAGAGTCTTGTTTGCGGCAAAGCAGAAGTCCGCGCGGAAGGATGTGGAGCGGGCTTTTGGGGTGCTCCAATCGCGGTGGGCAATCGTGAAAGGTCCGGCGCGTTTCTGGTACAAGGACGTCATCGCCGACGTCATGTATACGTGCATCATCATGCATAACATGATAGTCGAACAAGAACGTGGTCATGTCACCAATTGGGTGGATGATGAAGCCGGATATAGCTCCAGCACGGCGACCTCGCCGGTCACTTGAGGATTACCGACTGGCTTCGGTGCGGTTCTACAGCGACAGGCCTCAATGCGCAACCAACAAGACCATACTCAGCTCATGACCGACATGATTGAAGAAGTTTGGACCCGCAGTCGCCGCCGTTGAGAAATTATAGTTTTTTTTAATTTCGTATTGTAATGTTTGAATTTTAATGAAATGAAGTTAGTTTTCCAAATTTTGAAGTATTTAAATATTCAAATAATAGAAAAATGCTTAGGGTGTCGCTTAGGGCGGGCTATAGTCCGCCCCACTGCAGGTGAAATAAGAGAAGGATAAAATGCTGACGTGGCGGTGCATAGGGCGTCGCTTAGGGCGTCCCATTGTGGATGCCCAAAGCATACAGTTGCGGAAATTTTGGTGTCGCATATATAACTCAAATATCTATACATACACGCATTAATTACCTATATTCAAAACATTTAAATCTCTCACATCAAATAAGGTTGTGGAGAAAAAATTACACAAGTATATATACATCACTAATTTATATAGCGGAAAGTAATTTTTATTACTATCATAAAACAGTTTCATAAATAAAATATTTAAAAAATATTAGTTCAAATTTAAAGTCATCACATACTCTTGAAACTATTTTATTTCGGAAATTGTTTTATGTACTAACTATAAAATACACCCTCCGTCCCACTTAAGATGACACATTTTCCTTTTCAGTTTGTCCCAACTAAGATGACACATTTCCCTTTTTGGAAACTCTCTCTCCCATTAATACACCCAACCACTTTTTCTCATTCCTATTAAAATATTCATCTTTCTTTCTTTCTCTATTTTAGTACTTACACCCACATTTTCTCTCTCCAATTATATACTTTAACTAACAACTCCTAAAACCCGTATCAGCCAAGATATGTGTCATCTTAGCCAGGACGGAGGGAGTAATTTTTAGTATATGATTAAACTTTATGGTTCATGATTAATTTGAGTATATTAGTTTATTTATTTATATTATATATTTAATTCCTATTACTATTATAACAATCGTTCACTCTACTCTATTTTGTTTATAGTGTATATGGTATATTGACAAAAATTTAATATATTAAAAATATTTTTCGGGTCAACTTAATTTTGTTAACTATTTATTTTATATTTTAACATAGAATATAAATATTATCAAATTAACGTTCCATGGAATAATAATATAAGAATTAGTACGATATTATTATTCATATAGATAATTTATTATGCAAAACACTAAGAAAATAAAACTCCCATTAAATATTACTATATGCAATGCTAGCAATAAAAAATAACTTTCCACCATGTAAATTGGTGAGGTCTTGTGAGCGACTGTGGCACCTGACAACATCACCATCCATTTTCTCTCTTCCCTTTCTAATTTCCTCTCTCCCCTCTCATACTCATTCTCTTTCCTCCTTTGATCTGCATCAACTCTCTCTTTCACTTTTCTCCTCTCTCATGCCATTCTCTCTTTTCTGTCTTGGTTCTTTCTTCCCCAAATCACCTCACTTCTCGTTCTCAATTCGTCACCCCGAAATTGGAACTGCCATAGCCTATTTCTTCTCTAGTCGCCGCATGTTCATCGCCGGCGCGAGATAGCCAACGCCCTTACATCGCTGCTCCGTCCTCTATCTCTTTCGTTCAACACAATACCTCTAAATCGAGGACTCGAGCCTCCCCTATGCGCGCAGCCATCGACAATCCTCCAACACCGGTGAGACGGGACCCTTGTTCCTCGCTCCTCTCTCTCTCGCCTACTGCCGGTGGTTACACATTGGTGCCGTTGGGTTCGACAACAGCCGCCTCATCACCAGTCAGTCCGCCGCCGTCTAAAGGTGTGCGTCGGTCATTGCCTCGGCTGTTAGTCATTTCCCAAATTTTACAGTCGAAATCAAGAATTTTCCGATAAAATTGTATCAATGAAGGAGAGGAAGGGAATGAAAGTATTAGAGAGAATGAAAGAGAATTAGATCGAAATAAATCATCGCATAGATCGAAATTTGCAGAATCAATTACGGATCGAAAAATATTTGAAAAATTAGGGGGGGAATAAGAATTTGAAGCGTCAATCACCACATTGCATGAGGCGACAATTATGATTCATCGTATTCAAAGGCCAAATAATTAAAATAAAATTGAGAAATTGAGAAACAAAATCGATGAATTTGCCAGCCCACTTTCTCATGCATTGAAGATTTAAAGTTTAATACTATAAAATTGTTAATATTGGTGTCAACTTATTACTACTCCACTATGAATTATTATTAGTTTTGATATGTATTAAATAAAATTTGTAACAGCAGTAACTATTATGTTTGAATTATATGCTTCTTATGTTTGAATTGTATAGTGATGTTAAAATTTATAAAAATTTAAATTCGTACTTATAAATTTACCGTTTTTGGCTGTTACAAGAAGTGGAGGAGGGTGCATTCTATTTTCCATTATTATCATTATATTTTCATAATGATGAATTTGCCACCCCACTTTCTCATGCATTGAAGATTGAAAATTTAATACTCATAAAATTGTTTATATTGGTGTCAACTTATTACTGCTCCACTATGAATTATTATTAGTTTTGATATGTGTTAAATAAAATTTGTAACATCAGTAAGTATTATGTCTGAATTATATGCTTATTATGTTTGAATGGTAAAGAAGGTTAAAATTTATAAATACTTAAATTTGTATCCAGAATTCATAGATATTCAAATCAAGGCAAAATTCGCCTTTTATATATGTACAAATAAATATAAATAAATAAATTAACGTGATTAATGCTTTGAATTAAAAGACTTGCGTTTAATTCTTTAAATGACTATGGGATATTCGATGAAATTTTTTCAGAATTAGGGCGGAGCGTTCTTGGCCAAAAATTCTTTCAGAATTAGGAACAATGAATAAAATCAATCTATGGTTTCGGTGGATTTGGGTTGGGCCGGTGGGGTTATGTGTGTGGGTTAATTTATTTAGTTGAGATTAATTAGTTCTTTAGGTGTCATTACTTGGGTTCATTAGTTCTTTGTCTAAAACTAGTCTATTTTTATGGGTTAGATTTGAAAATAAAATCAATTGATTAGGTTTATATTTTTTGATATTCAATATACTATATCACACTCTAATATTATACTCCCTCCGTTCCACAGAAATAGAAGCGTTTCATTTTGCGCATTCATTTTGAAAAAATAATTATAAATAGCTAAGGTGGAGAAAAATTAAAGTAAGAGAGAGAATATTGTAAATAAGACCCTTTTCTATATTATTCTCTTTCTTACTTTACTCTCTTTTCACTTTAACTATTTAATATCATTTTTTCAAAACAAGTGCAGAAAATGAAATGCCTCTATTACTGTGGAACAAAGAGAGTAGAATTTTCAAAAAGTTAAGTTTTTTTCATTAACTTTAAAATTGACAAATAATATCACGAACTTTACCCGAGTTTATTATTTTCCACCAACAAAAAAAATTATGGCAAATAATATCATGATACGGATTTTTTTCCTAAGATCTCAACAACAGCTTCGAGAGCTTCAAGTTCTTCAATATTTGAAGACAGTTTTTCTTAAAGTACACAATCTAAAATTGTTCTTCAATCCATTAATATAGTCGAATTTTTTTCGTTGGTAGGAAATAACAAACTCGGATAAAGTTTGTGATATTATTTGCCTAATTTAAAGATCGGGGTAAAAATCCAATTTTTTGAAAGTTCCATAATATTATAGACCAATATCCCTATTTAGAAAGAAAACATAGAAGTGTAACGAAATATATAGGAAAAATAAAAACAAAAATATTACAAATACAAAAAAGTTAGATCTAAGTTAGATCTAATTCAATTCAAATTTGTAGGTGCTACTCCATTTGTCCCACAATATTTGTCACTCTTTTTCATTTCGGTCCGTCCCATAATAATTGTCACACTTCATTTTTACCATAAATGGTAAGTAGGTCTCACATTCCACTAACTCACTTCACTCACATTTTATTATAAAACTAATATAAAAAACTGGATCCCACGTTTCACTAACTTTTTAAACCAACTTTTCTTTACATTTCTTAAAACTTGTGCCCAAAATAAAAGTGATTATTGTTGTCCGGAGGGAGGATTATACTAGATCAACTATTCAATTCAAATTTGTAGGTGCTATTATACTTGGATCAACTAAACGAAACACCGCGGAGTTGGTGAAGCAGGGGAAGCTGAAGGTGGTGATCGACTGCAAGCACCCGTTTAGCGACGATGGAGCTGCGTGGGCAAAGAGCATCGATGGGCACGCTACCGGAAAGATCGTTGTTGAGCCATAGATAGAGGTGATCCTCAGTGTTGTGAAATAGATAGAGGTGAGCAGGAGAAAGTCTCTTTATAATCAATGCTATTTTTCTGAGTATAACCTTTTGGACCAAGTTTGGCTTTAAATCGTTTGACTAAACCATTCATGTCGAATTTGGTCTTGATGACCCATTTACACCCAATACACTTTTGTCTATTAGGTAATTCGACAAGGTCTCAAACTTTATTATAATCCATAGATTTTAATTCATCTATCATGTATCAATCCATTTATTAGAATTATTACACTTAATGGCTAGTGAATATGAAATTGGATCATTACGTATTCATATATCACATTCGGATTCTTGGAGATATGCCACATAGTCATTAGAGATGGCCACTTTCGTTCTCATTAAGAAAGCATCAATGGCACTTCTGGAGATGCTTCCTCCACACCCATGTTCAATGACTTTGGCATCATCATTAGTCATTAAAATGTTCCATATTGTTAGGCTGTTCAACAATATTTGGCATACTTAATTCTTAAGGAAATGAGGGAAGAGGAAAATCTACCCTTATTTCACTAATGACCGTATTATGAGTGTTAAAACTTCCACTGATCTCACAATTCTCAAAGAATCATATATTTCCAGTTTTCATAATTCTCATGTTATCATTAGGACAATAAAACCTATACCCTTTGGATTTTCCTGGTAACCTATAAAGTAACCACTAACTGTCTAATATCCAATTTCTTTTCTTGCGAAGAGTATACTCTAGTTTCCGCTGGACAGCCCCAAACATGAAGGTGCTGCAAACTGAGTTTTCTACCTGTCCAAAGTTCATAAGAGAGTCTTTGGTACAACCTTACTAGAAACCCGGTTTAATAAATAAATAGCGGCTCTAAGAGCATAAATTCACAACGATATAGGTAAGGTAGAATTGACATACTTCTAACCATTTCCATGAGAATTCGGTTTCGTCTCTCAGCAACATCATTCTGCTGAGGCGTACTTGACATAGTATATTAAGCATAAATGTCATGCTTTTCTAAGTATCTGGCAAAAGGTCCATGTAATTCACTTATTTTAGTGGTACGACCATAAAATTCACCACCTCTACCAGATCGAACAATGTTCACCTTTCTATTTAATTGTCTTTCAACCTCAGTCATAAAATGTTCAACTGCCTGAGATTTTTCTTGCAATAAATAATTCCATAACACGAAAAAATCGTCAATAAAAGGTGATAAAATATTTTTCTCCACCAAAAGTTGAGACATTAAAAGATCTGCAAATATATGTATGTATAATTTTAAGGAGCTCATTGGTTCTTTTGGCATTTTTAGTACTGTGTTTAGTTTGTTTACATTTAATACAATCCACACAAACGGTAATACTTGTAAAGTCTAAATTCAAATGAATATTATCCTTTATAAGCCTCTTAATTCTTTCACTAGAAATATGATCCAGTTTCTTTATGCCATAAGAATGATAAATTCGACTGAATATTATCCTTTAGACGCTCCTTTGCTTGCAATGTGAGCATGAGATGCACCTATTCCATACTTCTTCATCTTATGCTCCTCCTAGATCAATACGTTTCCCAATTCTTTAAGAGTCCACTAATCTTTTATAGTGAATCAATTTGGAATGGTCCATATTAAGGAGGTAAGGAAGTTAGGATAAATTGGACAATGAAATCCTCATCCACCTATAATCCTGATTTTTCCAACTTAGAAGGTATGTTATTTATGTCCATCACATGCTCGTACATAGTTCGAGAACCATCATATCGCATGCTCATGAGATCCTTCATAAGTTTTCCTGCAATAAACTTTATATGCAGTTGTGAAGCGATCCTCAACATTCTGCAAACATTCTTTTGCAATGTCAGTCGTTGAGAGACTTTATCTGCAACGAACATTCTAATGGTAAACTTAGTCCTGTTAGATTTTTCCTAAGCATTATGGGTAATCAGCCAACTACTTTGATCATAAAATAATTGGCTTATCATTCAACATTGTTAGGTTCAAGTCCATTACTTCAAGATTGAACTTAAGTTTCTCTTTCCATTCAAAGAAGTTAGTTCCATTAAGTTGGGTAACGTTTGAGGTAAATATTCTAGTAGCATAAAATATATGTTTTTACATTATAGGAGCAATTAAGAAATGAATGCTCACATATAAAAGTTTTGAATAATAACACGAACATTAATTTGAAAATCCATATCATGAGGCAATTATGAAAACTCCTTTGGGTAGTCTTCATACAATAATAAAAATCATTCTTTTAATATCCATATCTTAGTTCAATAATTGAGTAATAATAAATTGGCGTTACCTTTGGGTAATCAACACCAATTTAAATTATAACTCCATTAGTATTTATTATGTCGCAAAGATTATTTCCTTTGGGAATCTAGACCTTTTATGACAAACAAACTATTTAGATAATGAATAGCCACAACAAGCATGGTGATTAATTGCATACATAGATTTTCATATTAACTTGATTATAAACTCTTATTATTTTACATCAATTTGGAGATTGCAAAATAAACATAATATAATCAAGAGTGTATAGTGACTAATTGTTTAAGCAGATTTCACTTAATTTGATTATAAACTCTTATTATTTTACCTCACTTTGGTGATTGTAAAATAAACATAATATAATCAAGAACATATAGTGATTAATTGCTTAAATAAATTTTTGTATGAGTTTGATTATAGACTCTCCTTATTTTGCCTCACTTTAGTGATGGCAAAATAAACATAATATAATAAAAAAGACACAATAAAACATAAATTAAATTATGTAATCATTATTCCACCGTCTCGGAGATTCATAATCATAAAACATTTAATTGAAATTTTAGTTAACCAATACATGTTCAATTTATATACATACGAACTATTAATTCTTAAACACAAAAGAGGTGAATTGAATTGACTAATGAATTCTCAATTCAAAGTAGTCACTGTGCGCGTGATTCATAAACCAAACAAAGCAAAAATCAATTCACAAACATCCCAACATATTTTAATATGGAAACTATCTACGACTGTAATCAAATATCACCGAATCCACAAGCATACGTAATCAAGTCCAATATATATTATTTGGAAACAAACATTATATTTCAATTGTGGCACAGAGGGGAGATTTGAAATGTCAACTGAACGAGAAAAAGATTCTCACGAGATTTTGTAATTTTATATTCCAAGATTTTGAATTCAAAAAAGTAATTCATTAATGAAAAGGTTACTAGATTCATCAAACACAAGACAATAAATGCAGTTAATTGTCTCACAACACGCATAGATTTAAAACAAAAGACATAAATTATGGTTTCAATAATATGAAGAAAAAAAAAAAGAAAAACTAGTTCATATTACTTCAAAATAGAAAATGTCATTAATTTAAATAAAAAAGGAAAACTACAACTTATTTCACAATCATCATGAAAAAAAAAAGGAAAACTAGTTCATATTACTTCAAAATAGAAAATGTCATTAACTTAAATAAAAAAATTACTTCACCTGTCTCAAGCAAGATGACCTCTTCCTTGAGCGTCACAAGATTTTATATAGTTTTATTTTGTGTTAGGCTGAAGGAACAAAGTAAGAGACATAGAGTAAATTAGAGATAATTGTGTTTCTAATTCTAATAATAAGTCCTCTTGTTTGAGACTAACAAAAAAAGAAAAGTAAGTCGATGGAATAGAAGTGCATTTTAGCTTCAATTTTTTCTCGAGCTCCTCGATCATTTTGATTAGGAGGAGGCGCTCAACCATTGACAAATGGAAAGTGTCTATTAGAATTAGAGAATAAAATGTAATTAGGTTTTAGTTTAGCATTTTATTTCCAGCCTATATATAAGGCATCTTATTGTAAATTGTAGTCAACAATTCCAAAATGTAGTCAATAAAGAAATTCTCCCTTTTCTCGTCTCCCTCACAATCAACGGTTTCTCTCATTGTTTCTTCTTCCTCCTTCCATTGAGGTTTCTTCACTCTATTCAATTCTCAATATTTTACATGGTATCAGAGACAAAAGCTTCCGCAATCTCTCTCTAATTTCTCTCATATCTCGATCTTCTCCAATCGATCTTCTCCTATCGCGATGAACAATCGCAATCGAGCATTATCTCCCGATCTATTTCTTTTTTTTTTGTTCATGATGAACAATCATGGTGATTTGTTGCCGGAGAGTTTTCCGATCGACTGACCGCTGTCGAAAAAGTGTTTGATCTCCTCTCAGTTTTCAGTTTTCTCTCTTCTCTCTCTGTTTTTCATTTCATTTTTTGAATCAGTTGATTTGAATCTCCGATCTGAATTTTTTTTTTCTCATTAAAAGTTCTCTGTTTTCACCGATCTAAATCGGTTCTCTCTGATTTCACCGATCTAAATCGGTTTTCTCTTTTCTCACATATTGAAATAGGATTCTATGAATCTGAAATATCAAATTTGTTTCTCAATTTTAATCTCCGATTGAATTCGGTTTTCTCTATTCTCAAATATTGAAATAGGATTCTATGAATCTGAAATATCAATCTCAATCTCTGTTCTCTCATTGAATCTCTCGCTTTCCTTTCTCATTGGATTTGTATGATCCAAGTTTGTATCCTTTGTTTCTGGATTTGTATGATCCAGTCTCCGAATGATTCTCTGTTTTTTTTTCTTTCTCTTGTTTTTTGGTGTTATGAGAAACTTTCTAGTCTCTGTTCTCAAGTTCAACTCTCTGTTCTCAAGACTGTCGTGTGGCATTTGTTGGATTGTGCTTCTGAAAATATTCTGATTGGATTGTGTTGTTTGTTGTTGATAAGAAAAATTGGTTGTTTCCATCACAGTGGAAACCGAGCTCTTGTTTGAAGTATGTTAGGAGGTGTGTTTTGACTATATGAGAAGCTTTCTCAATTAGTGTTTGGTTGAGCAGCCAATTGCGATGAGGATCAAGATGTTTTTCTCCTTAGAGAATAAAATGTAATTAGGTTTTAGTTTAACATTTATTTTGATGCTTCTTTTGTAGTTTGATGTTCTTGTCAAGATGCTAGCAATTGTTTGCTTCCATCTTGAGGGAGGCTATTAGAATTAGAAAATAAAATGTAATTAGGTTTTAGTTTAACATTTTATTTACGGCTTATATATAAGGCATCTTACTGTAAATTGTAGTCAACAATTCCAAAATGTAGTCAATAAAGAAATTCCCCCTTTTCTCGTCTCTCTCACAGTCAACCGGCGTCGTAAAATCTTTCCTGGCATACCCCAAGGTTATAACTGAAATTTTACAATCATCTTATACACCAATTTGAATTTCAACCAAACAACACAGCCCATTTATGCAACCGAACATTGAAGATTGGAAAACATCCAATCTCAAATTGCATGAAAATCTTATTTGCAAGCAAAACAAGTTTGTAACTTGCAAGACAACCAAACGAGCCCGGGGAAATTCTTTTTCTCTTAAAAAGATTTCAAGAATATAATTTCTTTTATTATTGCCAATTTTTGTGCACACAAGCTTACATCACAAACCTATGGAACCATTGCCATGATTTTGAACAAATCTGAATTTGAATTTGTTTTAAAGTTTTTTTTTCTCTGGATTAAAGAACCATTGTCATTGTTGGAATCGTGGTCCGGTCAATGCAATTTGACGGATCGTTCAAGTGACGAAATATTTAATTTTGATAAAATTAAATAATTTATAATAGATCTACGCTCCGAGTAGATGATTGTGGTATATTCATTTTCTCTAAACCGATTCCCGGTGATTGAGAAATAATATATCAAAGAATGTCACGATATATGGAGATATATAATTAATTAAATAATTAATTAATTAATTTTGGACACGTAGATAATGTTGGAAAAATAAATTGAAGTATCCCATGTATGTTGGGAAGAGAATGTTTGGAGTCCCAAACTTGTTGGGAAGAGAATAACATTATATTGTGGAGTTCCAATAAGTATAGTTCCTAGGTATATTTATATCTAGGTCCTATAAATATCTATGTAGTATGTATCTCAAAGAAGAATTCAAACCAAATACAATGTAGTCGATAAAGCTTTGAGTGTTTTTATTTTCCGCATTTTTACTTTTCAACATGGTATCAGAGCAGCTAACGATCCTTCGTTAGTTTGTTCAAAACCAAAAAAAAAAAGTATCATGCGTATCCTAAAATCTAAAAAAAAAAAAATGAGAGATTCCTTTTTATTTCCACATTCAAAGCCGAGAGCAAGGAGAGAATGAAAGCTGCTTTGAAGAAGAAGGAAAAAAAAATCAACAACCAAGTGATGGACGAGAGGAGCAGCACGTCGTCGAGAATGTCGGTCATGGAGGCTGCTGGAAAAAGAAACCAGTTGCCTATCCCGCCAACCAGGAGAAGCCTGCCTTATCAGAGTACACAGCCGAGGCGGCCGAGGTGGCCAGAGAGCTGCAGACCGAGCTGACAGAAGAAGTAACGAGCTCCAAAGAAAAAGATGACGAGTTATCCTGCCGAGGCCCGAGTGGGCGAGATGCTGCCAATCGGACTACTCGTCTTCAAAACAGAACCGCTCGCCTCGCAGAAAAGGCTGCAAGATAAGCGGCCGAGAAGAGGCTCGATGTCTTGGTCGTTGCAGTCCGGTAAAGATGCATGGGGCAGCAAGAAGGCCGAAAGCCTCCACCCATAAAGCCGGCTCTACATGTCGGGGGTGGAGAAGAGAAAGAAGGGAGCACGATGAGAGTCAGGTGGAGCTCGTTACACGGACTTAGTCTGGGAACGCTCAGGAGGCTGATGAGAGCCGCTGACGATAGAGGCAATAGCAAGGCCACAAAGGCTACTGGAGAAGCGTTGATCGAGGGAGGAACGAGCAGAAGAGACGACGAGGAAGGAGGTATTGCCGTGCAGAAATACTGGAGAGGTTTGCAGATGCGAGCCCTGTGATAAAAAAGATGTCAGCCATGACAAGTGAATGACTCTCTGAGATGGAGACCAAAATGAAAGAGTTTAGTTGGTGGTCGCTGATGGAGCGGTGTCACTCAGCTGCAGCCAAGAGAAGAAAACAGAGAATGATTCCTCGGTTTGTCCGACCGAGGGGGAGGAGAAAAGTATTCGACCGAACAATCCCTCTCCAAATATATGTCCGCCGAGAAGGCGAGTGAATGGAGAGGATGTGAAGCCTGCTTATCAAGGAGAAGAAAGATTGAGAAGAGCTCATGGCGGTCTACTAGAGAGGTGGTCACCGAGCAGGGAGAGAAACGGGCAATGAAGAGTGTTGCCGATAACACCAAAATGAATAACACAATGAAGACGGCCAACAAGCCCTCGAGAAAGAGTGTTGAATCATCCCGCCTTAGGGGGGAGAGAAGGTACACAGATTCCTCTTCGAACTGAGGAAAGAACCTCCGATGGAAGAACAAATGCTGTCAGAAAGGCCGCAGAGTAGCAGCCATCTATCACAATGAATCGTCTGGCAAGGGGGAGACGACAGCCACTTCCAAACGATTCATCGCGCCTACAGAAATGCTGAGAAGATAGCAGCAAAAGCTGCCCGTAGAATATGGACCGCCAAGAAGGCCGAGGTGATGATTGAGCAGATGTCGTAGAGTTGCCTGCTTGGATAAAGGAGCCCGTCATGGAACCACCATGGAAAGAAGGCTGTGAAGAGCCGTCGTTGGTGTAGGACCAACAAGCCCACAAAGGCTGCTGGAGAAACGTTGGTCGGTGCGAGTAGCCATCTTCACTTGGGCATCAATGGCGAAGCCTGACCATGGAGACGCAACAGCGAGATTTAGAGACAGCAGCGCTGCGGAAGTAACATAGACGGCAAGAGGGCGTCGCAGTGAAGCGCTGGCGGTGAGGAAGCTGGTTGAATGCAGCACGGTGCCAGCTCTGTGCCAGCAGCAGCGAGCGCAATAGAGCCGACGGAGAACTAACGAGCAAAGAGTAGAAGGCAAGAAGACTCCAAAAGAGAATCGTTGACAGCCATAGTAGCTCAGTCCGTTTCTCCAGAGAAGAGATGATGGCTCCATAGATGAGTTAACTGAATCGTCCCTCAATGTTTGGCGGCGAGAAGAAAAACAGAAAAGAAAAGGAGGCACTGTTTGACCGTCCCTCAATGTTTTCACGTAAAGATGGCAATTTGGGCTAGTGTTGGGCTCAAAGAAAGTTAAAGAATTTAAAAATGAAAAAGAATATGGGCTCATTGTGTTTGAGCGGAATGGGCCAAGTATAGCCTTCCAAAAATGAAGTTTTGGGCTGCAAATTAAATTCAGTCCAAAGACGAGTAAACTCCTCGACATGAGTCAAAACTGTCAGAATGGCTCCTAATGGCATGAGCTAAAACTGCCGAAGTTGGCTCCTAATGGCATGAGCTAAAACTGCCGAAGTTGGCTCCTATGGCATGAGCTAAAACTGCCGAAGATGGCTCCTATGGCATGTGCTAAAACTGCCGAAGATGGCTCCTATGGCACGAGCTAAAACTGCCGAAGATGGCTCTAGACACGAGCTAAACTGTCATCATAAAAAGTGAAGAACTCCTGAATACGAGTATAAACTATTTATCAAAGTGAAGATTGTGCAAGTTAAGTTTCCAAAAACTCGATACTTAACTTGAGGGGGAGTGTTGGAAAAATAAATTGAAGTATCCCATGTATGTTGGGAAGAGAATGTTTGGAGTCCCAAACTTGTTGGGAAGAGAATAACATTATATTGTGGAGTTCCAATAAGTATAGTTCCTAGGTATATTTATATCTAGGTCCTATAAATATCTATGTAGTATGTATCTCAAAGAAGAATTCAAACCAAATACAATGTAGTCGATAAAGCTTTGAGTGTTTTTATTTTCCGCATTTTTACTTTTCAACAGATAAAACAATGTGGCAATTGAGCAGAGAGCTTCGTAGAATGCATGCACATTGATCGGGTTGTCCAGATATATTTCTGAAATGAACAATTACGTGAGAGGTGTCTAGATACATCCATCGTTCATGCTTCATGGTTGACGTTTGTAACGTCCGTAACGGCTAGTAACCCCATGCGGTTACAATCTAGCCATCATGACACACTTTATGAGTGTTGACTCCATCAATTCAAATGAGTGGGCTTGGCCTATAAATAGGCATGCATACCTTTGCATTCTCTACACCAATTCACAAGCATTCTACAAAGCATAAGCTCTCTTCCTCTCTTGCATTGTTCTTCTGTCGAAGCTCTACTCTCACCTCCATCCAGTTCGCCGGAGCTCTGCTGATAGCGGTGCTGCTTCATCAGAGACGTAATCGTTTTATCTTTGGAGAAAAAACGTCAATCCGAAGAGAACTACCGGGGTGTATCTCGTCTTGCGGAAAGAGGACTCCTCGACTCGGCTATTTCCTTTTCTAAGGTTTATAGTTTCAATTTTTCATTTTTAATTTTGTTTTAGTTATCATTTCCATATTCCTTTTTTAGGGTTGTATTACGCTCTGCTAGTCTTATCTTGTAATCACGTAATCCCCAACAGTCATTACATCTGAGATGATAATCAAGAGAATATGGAGAGTAGGTTTTCGAATTTGTATACAAATGCATTTATCTGACAAACTAAAACTAATCGCATTTATAAGATTTTTTTAATAAATAGTAAGGGTTTTTTTTAATGATGTTACATTTGTACCAAACGTGATATTAAATTATCTTTTTCACTTGTTTTTAATATACCAAACAACCGTCAATGTTAACTTAAATATCCAAAACTATATATTAGTACAACCGATCATGATGGATTTGAAAATTAAAAACAATTTAGATTATATCCGACTGTTTTAGTAAAAAAAAATTCAATTTTCTTCCCGCTTATTTGTAATCCCACGAACTAAATCCTGTACCATCTTTTTTATACACAAAAATAGTTTTGTTAGATAAGTTGTTCGATTAATCCATTATTTTCCCCTTTCTTCTATGGCTCATAGACAACGATTTTCCCGGTGGCGTGGCCATCGATGCTCTTCGTCCACGCATCTCCAGCTTTGCTAAGCGGGGTTTTCGAGTCGACGACAGTCTTGAGCTTCCCTTGTCTAACTAAATCAACAAGAAATTGCAGGTTCTCTCCTTTGGGGATGAGGAGTATCGGCACCAGCTGCTTCTTAGAGAATGTGAGTTTCTTCATAGCAAAAGTGAGCACTGAACTAAGTCCCGGGGTGACGTCGATCACCTTTCCATTCGAGCTCAGGTTTGGCTCGAATACGGACCAAGGAATGGGCGTCGCGCAGTGGACCACTGCATCGTACTTCTTGCCCGAGGGGCTCGTGAGAGCAGCCCCCTCCGGGGTCTTGTAGTCGAGAACCTCGTCTGCTCCGAGGCTCTTCACTAGGTCAATGTTACGGGCACCACAGGTGGCTGTTACGTGCGCGTTCCCCAGCTTCGCAAGCTGGATGGCGTAATGACCAACTCCGCCTGAGGCGGCTGTGACGAGAATGTTCTTCTGGGACCCACTTCCATCGAGTTTAAGCCCGGCCGACTGTGTGAGAGCCTGGTGAGCAGTGAGGCCTGCTATGGGAAGGCCTGCACCTTCAGCAGCTGATACTTCAGGAGGCCTCTGAACCGTCAGGTTTTCCTTAGCCACTCCATATTCGGCCAGACCGCCTGCATCCTGTTTCATTGAGATTTATGACTAGATCATGAAAGTAAATCATACAAGAGATACGAAACACGGACTCGAGACGCCTCTATTGACGTTTTAGACATCCACTGTTTTCAGTAAAGAGCAGTTAATCGTTTATTTTCACTATATCTCCGATATCAGCAACAAACTTACAAAGAAATTCAGCAACGCGACAACTTTGTCACCCGGTTTGAAGTTTGTCACTCCGGGTCCAACCTCTATTACCTCTCCAGCAACATCAGTGGCTGCTCAGTAAAACAGAAATAGGTTAAGAAAACTATCACTACTGAAAGTAATTAACGATGTGTTTCCAGCTTCGTAAAATCACTATCCACAAGATCTCAAGAATTCATAACTACGGAGGCCTACCGGGAATGTGAGGGAACTTCGGAGGAAGAAAAGGCCGAAGCATGCCTTTCTGAGTTTTCCAATCAGCAGGATTTAAGGTTATAGCTTCAAACTTTAGCAGTACTTCACCCTTGCTCGGAGTGGGAATCGGAACTTCAACATGCTGCAAGGAGGTAAACTATATCTATGAGTGGATGAATTATAACTAAAATCCAACCTCAAACTACACTTCAACAAACAACATTGTGTGTTATGCACAAATAGCTATCAACAGGCATGCTCGAGAACAAGTCCAAGGTACCACGAAACTAAAAATTGCTTCATGTTAATTTCTATCTCTAACAAGGATTTGCTTCAATCGCATTCCAAGCTGTAACGATGCAGAGCTAATTTATTTCTCCAAGCATGAAATCACGCACAAATGATTACAGAAAGAAGAGTATAGATTGGCAGTTTAACGGAGGTAAAGCTCTTTTCTCAAAATTCGAATTCCAATTGAGTAATCATGAATCCAAGGCACCACAAAAGTAAAAAAGTAAGCAGGGAGTGAAATTCACCTTTAAACCGGCTGCTCCACCGCCATAGCTTTCGAACTGAACCGCATGCATTACCTTCCCAGCCATTACCAAATCACACAACTGCTATTGTTCCTTTACTGTTGGGAAAGAGAGATGGAGGCCAAAACCCTTTTATAGAGCGAACATTTATAATTTATTGTTTTTTACTTCAACTTTTTTTATTTAAATCTTTTGATTCTTTTGTAATTTCAATTTTCAACATTTGTATTTGTAATATCGACATTCACATATCGTTCAAATTTGTATGATTGTATGATTGTATGATTGTTTCAATAAAATTCCAATTGTTCCAACTCCAATGTCGACTTCTACTCCATTTGTCAATTGTCATTCTCGTTTTATTTATTTATTCGATAGTACAAGACTACAACTACACCTACAACTCTACAATTAGTACTATATCGGAATAAAATTAAAAAATAAAAAATAAAAAAATTTGGCATTGAACAGGCGGTCCGAACCGGAACCGCCCCGGAACTGGCCCGGAACCGTCTGGAAACCGCAGGTTTTGAACCGGCTTGGAACCGTGATTGAACCGGAACCGGAACCGCCTGACCCTAGGCGGGCCGGTTCAGGTTCCATATTTTTTTGAACCGGAACCGCCGGTTCCGAACCGGGAACCAGCGGTTCATGAACCGTGGTGACGTCTAGGTGAGACTTTCTTTTCTTTTCTTTTTCATTTGCTATTTTCAAATATTCGTACTTTAAATATTATCAAAAAGAGTTATGATTTAGAGATATAATGTATCCATGCCTTAATATTTTTATGGCATTTTGTCATAGATATAGTTTTTATTATGACTAATTTACCCAAATTCATATTAATGGATACAAATCTAATTAAGGAATATTAAATTAAATATCTTTATCTAATTGCATATTTATTGATTTGATTTTAGATAAACTAGAATCATGCTCGAAACTTTTTATATGTATGCGTATCATTTTTTTCATGTTAATTTAATACTATATATTTATTTAAAAATCATGAATTTAGATTATAAATTTTTTACTATAGTATTAATTAACAAAATATATACTAAATTATTATATTCAATAATAAAATAAATTGATAACTTATATGTTTTTTTTCAAATAAATTTTATTTAATTAGTTGATAATTTAATTATTAGTTTTTTCTTTTTTTTTATGTAATTCTTTCATAGCTGATTTTTTTGTTAAATTTTTAATTCAAATTTGAAATGTATGATAAAATAATATACTACTAGTAGTTACTATTATGATGAATCATTTGTTTGCTATCTTTTTTTATTTGAGTAGTGATTTAGAGACGTAATGTCTCCATGCCATAATACCCTTATGGCATTTGGCCATATATATACTTTTTATTATGACTAGTTTACCCAAATTCATATTAAATGAATACAAATCTAATTAAGGAATATTAAATCAAATTAAATATCTCTATCTAAATGCATATTTATTGATTTGATTTTAGATAAACTATAATCATGCTCGAAACTTTTTATATATATGCATATCAATTTTTTCATGTTAATTTAATACTGTATATTTATTTAAAAATCATAAATTTAGATTATAAATTAGTTACTATAGTATTAATTAACAAAATATATACTAAATTATTATATTTAATAATAAAATAAATTGATAACTTAATATAGTGTTATATGTTTTTTTTCAAATAAATTTTATTTAATTAGTTGATAAATTTAATTATTAGGTTTTTCTTTTTTTTATGTAATTCTTTCATACCCGGTTTTTTTGTTAAATTTCTAATTCAAATTTGAAAAGTATGATTTTTTATAAAATTATTAATGCATTTGAATTTTTAGTTTTTCACAATGAACGAATTAAAATGAACGTAACCAAAAGAGGGGGTATTTTTTATAAAATTATTAATGCATTTGAATTTTTAGTTTTTGAAAAATATTTTTCATTAAAAAAAATAGGTGAAATTGATAAATGTATATATTTAAATTTTAATTCACATCTTGCATATATATATATAGAGTAGTGATATGGGGCAAATGCCCCTTAAGTATATAACTAGAGAACAAATCTCAGCCACAAGATCAAGAAATCAAGGACTAAGATTACTTTTAGAATTCTAGCATTATATTCAGGTTTTGAATTACTATATGAATAATTTAGTTCACTCGGGGGTATATTGGTCATTTTACTGAATTAAAATGAGAAGGGTATTCTCTTTCCCTCATTTGAACATTTCATTTCTCTCTGTTTCTTCTCTATTCTCCCTCCGTCGATTCCTCGTCGTCATCAAAATTAGCAAAGAAGAGAAGGGATTCCACCCAACTCATCTCCATGCAATCATCTTCGGTCAATCACAGCCCGGGAAACTGCTCATCCATTATAGGGAAGAGGTCGTGGACCCCACCAAGGTACAGGGATGTGAATGAGGCGGCGACTGTTAGGTTTCCGGTCGCCGGAGGGTTGGTAGGGTTTAAGAATAGTATGAGGGGGAGATTCTTGTCGGCGATGTGTTGTCATTTATCGACAAGCTCCGTCGCGTTTTCCTCCAACGTTCATGTCACGTTGAAGACGGTGATTGAAAACTATTTTCAATCATTTTTTTTATATTTGTGATCGTTTCTAATCTTGCTTTTATTTATTTTTCTATATGGTTAAGCATTTCAGTTTTGCTTAATCCAAATTGATTTGAAAATTCAAAATTTGAGATATGTATATGGATCGAACCAAAATATTTTTAAAAAATCAATGTGAAAATTCAGGACTTTTATAACCATGGTTAGAGTGAAGTGTTTGTGATCCATGCTTATTGTACACTGTTTTTTTTCATTTCAGTGAAGTAAAATGTGCTTAGAGTGAAGTGTTTGTGATCCCTGCTTATAATGCACTGTTTTTTCATTTCAGTGAAGTAAAATGTGCTTAAAGTGAAGTATTTCATGGTTAGAGTGAAGTGTTTGTAATTCATGCTTATAGTGCACTGTTTTTTCATTTTAGTGAACTAAAACGCGCTTAGAGTGAAGTATTCCATGGTTAGAGTGAAGTGTTTGTGATGCATAAAATTTGCATAAAGTGAAGTATTTTATGGTTAGAGTGAAGTGTTTGTGATGCACGCTTATAGTGATCTAGTTTTTCATCTCAGTGAAGTAAAACGTGCTTAGAGTGAAGTATTACATGGTTAGAGTGAAGTGTTTGTGATCCGTGCTTAGAGTAAAGTGTTTGTGATTCGTGCTTATATAGTGATCTATTTTTTTCATCTCAGTGAAGTAAAATGTGCTTAAAGTGAAGTACTCCATTCTTAGAGTGAAGTGTATGTGATCCATTCTTAAAGTGCATTGTTTTTTAATTCCAGTGAAGTAAAACATGCGTAGAATGAAGTATTTTATGGTTAGAGTGAAAAGTTTGTGATGCATGTTATCAGTGATATGTTTTTTCATCTCAGTGAAGTAAAATGTGCTTAATGTGAAGTATTCTATGGTTAGAGTGAAGTGTTTGTGATCAATGCTTATAGTGCACTGTTTTTTCATCTTAGTGAAGTAAAATGTGCTTAAAGTGAAGTATTTTATGGTTAAAGTGAAGTTTTTGTGATCCATGTTATTAGTGATCTGTTTTTCATCCCAGTGAAGTAAAATGTGCTTAGAGAGAAGTATTTCATAGTTAAAGTAAAGTGTTTGTGATCCATGCTTATAGTGCATTGTTTTTTCATCTCAGTGAAGTAAAATGTGCTTAAAGTGAAGTATTTCATGGTTAGAGTGAAGTATTTGTGAAGCGTGTTATTAGTAATCTGTTTTTCATCTTAGTGAAGTAAAATGTGCTTGGAGTGATATATTTTATGATTAGAGTGAAGTGTTTGTAATCCATGTTATTAGTGATCTGTTTTTTCAACTCAGTGAAGTAAAATGTGCTTAAAGTGAAGTATTTCATGGTTAGAGTGAAATGTTTGTGATCTATACTTGTAGTGCACTGTTTTTTCATCTTAGAGAAGTAAAATGTGTTTAGAGTGAAGCATTCCTTGGTTAAAATAAAGTGTTTGTGATGCATGTTATTAGTGATCTGTTTTTCATCTCAGTGAAGTAAAATATGCTTACAGTGAAGTATTTCATGGTTAGAGTGAAGTGTTTCCGATGCATGTTATTAGTGATCTTTTTGTGTTTGAATGTTGTTATGTCCAAGTATATTGTGTTTGAATGTTGTTATTAATCATTTTTTACTTTCTTTATATGATAGGATAACCAATGAATCTTTCAGAAGCTGCTGATGTACGTAAAGAAAGACGAGAGAAGAAGAGAAAAATAAACAGTAGGGGAAGATTATGCGTGTATGGAGAATGAAACAATTGTAGAAATTGATATAGTTCATAACATGATTCAGTTCATTGTAATACCTATTCGGTTCATTTACATTCAACAGTTTCATAACTTACATTAATATTTTGTTCAAATTTTTTATTTATGTAGTTCATAGATATAGATTCAATTGATTTTTAATAGCTCTTTTGTTCACAAATGATATTTAACAAAATATAGTTCACAAATAAACTAATTAATTGTTGATACGAAGTAAACAACTAAAAAAGTGAATCAATTCGCAATCACAGTGAACTAAAATAAGTACACAGTGAACTAAAAACATGTAAGCAGTGAACTAATTCACACTTGTACTGAACTAAAAAATAGGTACACAACGAATAAGTATGTTGAACCAAGAAGTTTTCAAACGAAACAAAACTCACTTACAATGAAGTAAATATTGTTTATAGTGAAGTAAATATGTGTGTTGATATTTCAGTGAAGAGTATTATTTATAGTGTACTAATTTTCATTTCGGTTAAGTATAATGAGCATATAGAGTGATGTATATTGTGTGTATAGTGAAGTATATTCAGCATTCTTTATAGCGTACTGTTTTTCATTTTAGTGAAGTATATTAAGCATAGAGTGATGCATATGACGTTTATAGTGAAGTAAATGTTGTTTTCATTCCATATATTTAACAATTTTATCCACACTTAATGTGTTGGATATAAAGCCCACCTCGATGCTTCCCAATAAATTACCACTTCTCTACACAAGCTCGCTTCGAAAACAAACTCCTTGTACACACCCTTCTTGAAAGAGGTATTCATTCAATTAGTCTTATGAACATACATAAGGTGCATGACATGCAATGATCCTATATGGAAATGCATCCTACGTTCTTATCTTGATCAAACTACTTCAATTCTTTGTGATAATTAAACTTGTGGATTTAGTTTCTCGATCCAGTACTTTAGTGCTTACTTCAATTTCAAGGTTTAGTTACTTGAAATTAATTAATCTGGAGATTTATTAAATTTATAGATTAACTAAGAAGTAGTTATTTTCTTACTTTCATCCATTAATTTGTGCGAGTCCAAAATGACCCCTAACTTTACTTCAAAAAAAAAATACTCATATTTTGAAATCAAGAGGGCTCTTTCTTCTTCATCCACTCTCCTCACGTCGATCACACATTCCTCTCTGTCCATCTTTCTGATATCCGTTCTCCTCCACGGCTCACCGGCGAGCTCATTGTCGTCGTCGTCCTCCAGCTTAGTCCTTCTTTTTTCTTCCCCCTTTCTTTTCTTTTCTTCCTCTTTCCCATTTACACACATACATGTACACACGCATATACACATACACATGCTCCCCCCCCTTTACTCCATTTCTCTTCAAAATATGTCCAACAACGTGCTCAGCCGCCGTCACAGGTGTGGGGCAGCAGAGTTATTCCAGATTCGCCGTTGCAGCTACCGGAGCTTCGGAAGGGCAGTAGCCATTGGGCAGGGGCTGTGCCGGAGCAGCAGCCCCTGCCCAACTTGATTAAGAAATCTAGCATAAAGATTATTTGGATATAAGTAGCTTGGAATTGCTAAATTCATGTCACGAGAGCTATTGTAGAAAAAGATTATGGTGGGATTAGCAATATCAAGAAGCTATGTTTGAGCATTCTATGTTCTTTTGCACATGCTTGGCTAGTGACATGAAATGCTAGGAATGAACTTGGTTTGAAGATGATTACGTGGAGTGCTCGTTGGGATTTAAAGAAGTAATAATTTGAAAATGATCATACTTGGATTTTCTCTAATTGAGCATTCTTTAAATCATGTTCATGCTTGTTCTAAGAATATGAAAAAAAAAACTATGAGTAAGGTTTAATGTGGAAGAGTTTGCATTGAGCAAAGAAGTAGAAGAAAGGTAGTGTGTGTACGAAATTTGACTCCTCTTCCTCAAGCACTTACTTGCATCCTCATTTTGAGAAAATTTGAATAGGGATTGGAGGAACAAAAGAATTAAGGGTAGAGATAAAGTGGTATTTATAGTGGAAAAGGGTGCATGGAAAAACATGGTCAAATCCCTAATTCATGGAAGCAAACTATTACACAAGAGATAATGACTTTTTGCTAAAAGGGGTAAGTTGGCAAATCAATCATTCTTAATACCATAAATGGCAAGAACATTACATTTTGTCGCTTAAAAAGACATGAGTTGTCCTTTGGAAAACGCGAGCCGTCGTTTGATAAGCGTGCTTGATGTGATGTGATTTCGTCGATCGTCTCCTCTTTATTTAACATGCTTCTTATCCTTTCAGGTAGCTATCGGGGTTCAAAGCGTGACTATTGCGCAAGATACAGAGAGCATAGAGAGTATTTTTATTTTTACTTTAATGTTTAACTCGATGTAGAACTTTTATTTGAAGCTCGGTCTTTAAATACGGACTATAAGGATATTAAATGTTGTAATAACACTATTTTCGTTCATCACTCAAAATATACTTCACAACGTTTGATCATACTGAGAAGTAAAAGAGGTTAGGCGCGAAACTAATATATATTAATTAATAGGTCAGTTTTCAAAATTCTTAGGAATAAAAAGGGCGGGTGTTACATTCCTTCCCCCTTACAAAAATTTCGTCCCGAAATTTGTGAGGGTCTATTCGAATAGCTCTGGGAATTTCTCTTTCATTCTGTTTTCAAATTCTCACGAAGCTTTTTCGTATCCATGATGCCTCCACAATACCTTCATTGGAGTGATAGATTTGTTCCTTAGTGTTGTATTTTTGTCTAAGATTGCTTCGGGCTTCTCCCTGTAACTCGAGTCCAGTTTAACATAATCTCTTCGTGGTGGATCACATGCTTCGGGTCGTACACGTACTTTCATAGCTTCAAAACATGGAAAAAAAATTGTGGACATTTCCACAACTTGGTGGCATCGCCAAACAATATGACTTTTGTCGGTTTTGTGCTTCTTTGATCCTTCCTTTGATTTGTCGCATGATTTGGATCATCTCGTTGACCACTTCAAGGCCCAACATCTTTCTTCCACCAACTTCGTCTCAATATAGTTGTGAGTTGCACGTTCTCTCGTATAACACTAGGTAAGGTGTCATATTAATGGTCGTCTCGTAACTATTTTTGTTTGTGATGCATGCTTATATTGGCTATATTGCGTTTATAGTGAACTAAGTATATTTTGTGTATAGTGAATTGTATTGCCTATATAGTGAAGTGCACAGATGAACACATATTTGACAAAATATAGCTCACTACATTAAAAATGAGTTCAAAGTGATTTAATTATGTTTTAAAGTGCTCAATCTTCGGTCAACAACACCACAATACATAGATCTGCATCTCCGTTACAACAATTCATCCCACGAAAAATCCTAAAAATCCAAATGATTTCAAATCCAAACAAAACTACAAAATATAAATATGTTCATAGATCTGCATCACACGCATAGAACTACAGTGATAGAGATAGATTATTCAGTGTGAGGACATTATTGAGTGAGAGAGATTATTGAGCGAGAGAGATTGAAGAAGTTTTTCAGAAGCAAAAAGCTTCTCCATAAGAAGCGTGATCTGAGCTCTAGATTCCATGGCGTGATCGACAGCCTCCGCCTCCAGCTCGTCAAGCTCGTTGCAAATCCGCTCCTCTACCAACCGTACATGCTGCCACGTCACCGCAACTCCTCCTCTACTCTCTGCTCTCCCTCCAGGCTGCTCCGGAGCTCCCTCTCTAGCTCCACGTTCCTCCGCCGAAGCGCCTCCGACGCATCACGGTGGCGGCCAGAGATCGGCACAAAGAGAGAGAGAGATAATGATAATAGAAATAGAGAGAGATAATGCGTGAATGGAATGCATATGTCAGAATTTAGAACAAAGTTGATTTCCCAAAATACCCCTGCAATTTTTATTAATAGAAATTGAATATTTCATTTAGTCATTAGATTAAGATAATGAGTGGCTAAGATTTATTCTCTAGTTATACACTTTAAATTAGTTAGACCTTGAGCACTCCTCTACATATGTATACATTTCACATAATTAAGCTATCACATCCTTATTTAAGATCACAATTAATACTCCATTATGCACAATTGCACATGCTACTTTTTTAAGATTCAAGGGCATAAAGGTATATATAAACATTATAAATTTAAATAGAAGTGATTACAATTTTATTCCCATTATGGCATTGCCATTATGTCTCTAAAATATTTTTCTTTCTATTTTCGTATTATTTTTCTTAGCTTTTATCACTTTTTTGTTATATTTTGATTGACAACTAATAGAACTCAATAAAATTATGCTTAAAAAATTTAACTATATAACGTTACAAAAAAATAAAAAATTATTGTATTGTTTAATACGAAATAAAAAAATTATTGTATTGTTTAATACGAAAATAATCGGATGAATCAACTTTTCTCATTTTAGATTATTTAATATATTACACATCAACTAATCACAATGAACGAATTAAAATGAACGTAACCAAATGAGGGGGTATTTTTTATAAAATTATTAATGCATTTGAATTTATAGTTTTTGAAAAACATTTTTTATTGTATTTTCATTTAAAAAATATTAGGTGAAATTGATAAATTTTTCTTAGGTATATATTTAAATTTTAATTCACATCTTTCATCATATATATATATATATATATATATATATATATATATATATATATATATAGGGGTGCATTAGGGTGCCACCATAGATAGAATAACACCATACCACCAATATAGTCCGTTAGATCTCGTTTATGGACGCCTAGGATTATGTTCCGTGAAAAAACACGGGTTTGCAGTCTACTGTATTAGATATTGCAGTCATCAGTATTATATTTTGCAGTCGTGGTTAACTGCAATATTGTTGTGGTAAGACTGCAATATTCAATGAACAACACTGCAATCTAGTAACGTAAAATTAGAAAATTTCCTATTTTACCCCTCCGTGTTTTTACACGTGGCAGCATGACAAGCACACGATTTTCAGATCCAATGGCCTAAAATGGTGGTATGATGTTACAATAAAGAGGGTTGTCATCTAAACACGTATATATATATATATATATATATATATATATATATATATATATTGTCACGACCACGCCTTACTAAGGATAGCATTGCTCGGTGAATCGTAACTAGGGGAGGGGAAAAAGAAGAGGGGATAGAAAGGGGATGAAAGAATTAACAATAAGACACTCAAATACGTTTTAATAAGATAAAGAAGATTCACAAGGCAACGAAAGATCATGAAGATAAAAAAAAGTGTTTATCACAAGTCACTCGTTGATAATCATTTTCCTTACGATCCATCTAATACAAAATACTACAATAGTGCACAGCGGAAGGTGTTGCAAACGCATGGCCATATGTGTGAAGACATATGCCACAAAAATCCTACAAAAGAGATGAGACGGCCACCAACTCCACTCAGCCATCATTTCATCACAGCTCAACCTGCACATTTAGAAATACATGCAGGGGTGAGTATGGGGTACTAAGTGAACACAGTGCCGAAAGTTACACATATAAGAAAAGTTATCATTATCATGCCATCATAGTAACACACGGGGGTTTTTCTTAAAGGCGCGAGCTTACTAAGTTCGTTTTCATAAAGTTCGTCTGATCAGACTAAGTTCATTCCAGCAATCCGCCATATCTGATGGTTCATTGTGTGTCGGGAAGGTGGCCACCTTCCACGATCACATTGACCGGCCAACCTTTACGATGACTCACGGTCCATTCCTTTGTGTACACTAACTCGTATAGGATCTTAGTCCTATTGGAGCCGAATTCGATTCATTCATTCATTTGGCATTGCCAAACAGATAGACATCATAAAACAAACAATTTATGGCACGATAACAATTTTTAAAAAAAAGTAAGTGTGATTTTATCAAACAAAAATTATTCCATATATTTAATAATTTTATCCACACTTAATGTGTTGGATATAAAGCCCACCTCGATGTTTCCCAATAAAGTACCACTTCTCTACACAAGCTCGGCTTCGAAAACAAACACCTTGTACACGGCCTTCTTGAAAGAGGTATTCATTCAATTAGTCTTATGAACATACATAAGGTGCATGACATGCAATGATCCTATCTGGAAATGCATCCCACATTCTTATCTTGATCAAACTACTTCAATTCTTTGTGATAATTAAACTTGTGGATTTAGTTTCTCGATCCAGTACTTTAGTGCTTACTTCAATTTCAAGGTTTAGTTACTTGAAAATAATTAAACTGGGGATTTATTAAATTTATAGATTAATTAAGAAGTAGTTATTTTCTTACTTTCATCCATTAATTTGTGCGAGTCCAAAATGACCCCTAACTTTACTTCAAAAAAAAAATACTCATATTTTGAAATCAAGAGGGCTCTTTCTTCTTCATCCACTCTCCTCACGTCGATCACACATTCCTCTCTGTCCATCTTTCTGATATCCGTTCTCCTCCACGGCTTACCGGCGAGCTCATCGCCATCGTCATCCTCCAGCTTAGTCCTTCTTTTTTCTTCCCCCTTTCTTTTCTTTTCTTCCTCTTTCCCTTTTACACACATACATGTACACACGCATATACACATACACATGCTCCCCCCCCCTTTACTCCTTTCCTCTTCAAAATATGTCCAACAACGTGCTCACCCGCCGTCACAGGTGTGGGGCAGCAGAGTTATTCCGGATTCGCCGTTGCAGCTACCGGAGCTTCGGAAGGGCAGTAGCCATTGGGCAGGGGCTGTGCCGGAGCAGCAGCACATGCTCCCCCTAGATGAGGCAGCAGTTACAAAGAATTGAAGTAGTTAAGTAGCTTCGAGCAGTTCCCGGTTAAGGCAGCGGCGTGGTATTGTGTTGGCGAGGGCAGCAGGTGCGCGGGGCACCGAGAGCAGCCCCTCCTCCGAGGATTTAAACCTCCGAAATGCTAAGTTCTTGTCTATATTTCATGCTCGTTTATGAATATTACACTTATTGTTATTGCAAAGTTATACTACTTGAATATTGAAGAAACGGATGGTAAAGAGAATACGTTTTTGTCAACTTGATTAAGAAATCTAGCATAAAGATTATTTGGATATAAGTAACTTGGAATTGCTAAATTCATGTCACGAGAGCTATTGTAGAAAAAGATTATGGTGGGATTAGCACTACCAAGAAGCTATGTTTGAGCATTCTAAGTTCTTTTGCACATGCTTGGCTAGTGGCATGAAATGCTAGGAATGAACTTGGTTTGAAGATGATTACGTGGAGTGCTCGTTGGGATTTAAAGAAGTAATAATTTGAAAATGATCATACTTGGGTTTTCTCTAATTGAGAATTCTTTAAATCATGTTCATGCTTGTTCTAAGAATATGAAAAAAAAAAACTATGAGTAAGCTTTAATGTGGAAGAGTTTGCATTGAGAAAAGAAGTAGAAGAAAGGTAGTGTGTGTACGAAATTTGACTCCTCTTCCTCAAGCACTTACTTGCATCCTCATTTTGAGAAAATTTGAATAGGGATTTTGTGGAGGAACAAAAGAATTAAGGGTAGAGATGAAGTGGTATTTATAGTGGAAAAGGGAGCATGGAAAACATGGTCAAATCCCTAATTCATGGAAGCAAATTATTACACAAGAGATAATGACTTTTTTTGCTAAAAGGGGTAAGTTGGCAAATCAATCATTCTTAATACCATAAATGGCAAGAATATTACATCTTATCGCTTAAAAAGACATGAGCAGTCGTTTGGAAAACGCGAGCCGTCGTTTGATAAGCGTGCTTGATGTGATGTGATTTCGTCAATCGTCTCGTCTTGATTTAACATGCTTCTTATACTTTCGTGTAGCTATCGGGGTTCAAGGCGTGACTATTGAGCAAGATTTGGAGAGCATGGAGAGTATTTTATTTTTACTTTAATGTTGAACTCGATGTAGAACTTTTATTTGAAGCTCGGTCTTTAAATATGGACTATAAGGATATTAAATATTGTAATAACACTATTTTCATTCATTACTCAAAATATACTTAACAACGTTGGATCATACTGAGAAGTAAAAGAGGTTAGGCGCGAAACTAATATATATTAATTAATAGGTCAGTTTCCAAAATTCTTAGGAATAAAAAGTGCGGGTGTTATATATATATATATATATATAGAGTTGTGATCAATGTCGAACCAATTTTAAAGACCGAACTAGAGACCAAATCTGGGCCATTAGATCTAGTTTTTTTGATGAGATGTGCTGCTGTGAAAAAAATTTCGGCTTCATTACAAGCCCATTTTACTTCATTATATAGGTTTATTACTTCATTCTGTACTTCAAATGCTTCTACACATACTTCATTCCAATAATTTATTACATTATTCCATGTGTTTATTAAACCATATTAGCGCCATGGCGTTGGTGATAGATATTGTAGAGAGAAAGAACGGCACGCGACGGCGAAACCACATTTACGTACTGGAATGAAGTAAAAACCTACTGGAATGAAGTAAAATCCTACTAGAATGAAGTAAAAACCTACTAGAATGAAGTAATATATTATGGAATGAAGTTAAATCTTCGTAACATGTTAGTATGACTTATTTACCTTCAGATGAATTAAAATAAGCTCGTGATGAAGGCGAAAATAATTTATAAATTTCTATATCTTATCCATAAAAAACTAGATCTAAAAGCCCTAATTTAGTAGGGTTCGGTGGTTCGGTCTTTAAGAGTAGATTTATGGATAATGGGACTATATATATATATATATATAGGGAGATGATCAAAACAAGTATGTGTTTAAATCCAGAAATGCAGCCCAAATCTTGGCCCTAGGATTAGATGATCTAATGGTCAATAATTAACTCAAAACACGGAAGGTCATAATTAAGTAGTTTTAGGTCATATTATAAGATTTGGGTTTATGTCATGTTAAGATCATTTTAGGTCATGCTTTATTAGCATGACCTAAAAATAAACTAACTATGACCTAAAAATGCCCTACGTATGACCGCGTTCTGCGTTTCTATATTAAAATCTGGTCTTCATAGATCAAAATCATATATATATATACATTTCACATAATTAAACTAGGACATCCTTATATAATGTTTAAAGTAAACTAGGACATCCTTATATAATATTTAAAGTAATACTTCATTATGCACATAGTTACTTTTTTAAGATTCAGGGGCATAAAGGTATATATAAACATTATAAATTTAATTAGTAGTATAGGATTACAATTTTAATCCCATTATGGCATTGCCATTATGTCTCTAAAATATTTTTCTTTGATTAATTACAACTTGATACATTTATATAGACACACAATTAAAGCTATAATCATCTTATTTATGATTGAATTAAAATAATATATTCGGTCAAATATTATACTTCTTTTGTCCGTTATTAATTATCACACTTTAATTTGGCATTTTAAGAAATGTAATGTGAATTGGGTTGAAAAAATTAATGGAATACGAGTCAAATTTTAATACATTAGTTTTAAACTAAAATGCGGGTAGAAATAAATTAGTAAAAATATAGAATATCGAGTTCATTACTAAAAGTAGTATCAAGTGTCACAAGGATTGGCGGATGGATAAAAACTAAATTAGACAGAAGTAATTACGGATTGATGGAGTTATAAAGTTTAAAATAAATACTTCGTATATATTTATTTCAATTTACTTGAGATTGACACAAATTAGAGTCTGACATTTATTTTGTCATTTTTTCTTTATATTCTATTTTTCAACCTTTTTGTGTCGATGAACAAAAGTTTATGATTCGATTTCACGTTTGAGAAATATTGAAATATGTTCATTCGATTTCATATAAAAATCGTTTTCAATTTACTTGTACTTACAGAAAAAAAATTGTACTCCTACTAGTTTCTTTAATAATACTGTTATAATTGCAATAGTAAAATTTGAAAATGAAAGTAGCTCTTTTCTTAGGTCAGATTATGACAAGGGCTGTAATATAAACTGCAGGCCAACTTACGATCAGACAAAATAAAATTCAAATTTGAATAGGTCATCCCATTACTCGTATTTTATCTCATTCATGCTCAAGTTAAATTTTTTTTACAACTTTAATTACTTTATTTGTGTATGTTCCAACTTCCAACAATTGAAGTGTCCCTTTAAAAATAAGATAAATATAATAATTTAACTTGATAAAATCCTCGTCCTTAGATCTAACCAAATAACTGAACACTAACATATTACTATCAACAAAGATTGAATATTCTTCCTCCATAGAAATATGAAGCATGAATTTTAATACACGATTAATAAGAAAGAGAGAGAAATAAAAAAATACTATTGAAATAAAGTTAATGGATCTATATTAATAATAGTGTTTAGTTGTGTTGTGTGTGAGTTGGTCAAGCTAGAAAGGTAATACATAAGATAAAAATTCTCGATTCTGAGTTCTTTGTTATGTGATCTGTAAATTTATATTCATTTATGCATAAAAAAATATTACTACTGTTTAGTTGTGTTTGTTTACATAACACAATATCTTTAATTAGGTAACAGAGTCAATGGCTACAATTAAATTTGCTAATGCTTTGGTAAATCAACCAAATTAATAACGCAATTGATTGCTTTAAATGAGTATGGGAAATCGTTTCGTATGAAAAATTATTTAATTACCAAATTAATAACGGTGATTAATGCGATAGTTAGTGTTGTAAATGGTTTGAATCATTTATTGCATTAATAGATTTAAATCGCTATGGAAAATTGTTTATTTGAGATATGCATACATTTTTTTTAAGTTGAAAATTATAGAAACTAGTGTCACTCTCGTGCGATGCACGACCCAATTGGTTTTCTATATGCATTATTTCGAAATTGTGATTTCACATTTATGAAATGAAAAACAATATAATTATATGAAGTTCTAAATTTTACACACAGTAACAATTTATTTAAAACACTTTTTTACCTCTACTACAAAAAGGTCAACCACGAGACATGTCGAATACACTTTATTATTTAATGAAAGAGAACAAAAATTTATTGATATATGCGATGGGGCATGATTGACACGTGCAAAACCAAGTTAAAATATCATAAATTACATGTTTGAACTGATTTTTTATATTTCACAATAAATTTGATTAAATTAGTGAATTCAATTATAACAATGGTGGGACATTCAAACTCAAATTATGATTTTGACATATGTTGAATTTTAGTATGTTCACAAATACTAAAAAAAAAAACTTTTTTTAATATTTTAAAATTTTATTGAAATGAAAAGAAGATTCTTTTTCTTACATATATACTCATTAACAGTAATCTCTAAAATCTAAAATTGACGGTTAAAATTGGTGAATTTAGTCTAATATGCCCTCTTAATATTTTGAGAAATTTGTATTCATGTTTATAACGATAGATAGAAATTAAAGTATAGGAAAAAAATTGAATCTTTATTTCATTACAATTGAAAATCTATTTGGAGATTTTCTTTATACGACCAATTATTACTACTATAGGTCTAAACAACCAAAAATAATTAATAAATACCTTTATTTTGGCCCTTCCATGATCATTAACCAGAATTATGTGACGAAATTCTGAATATAGCATAGGTCATCAAAATATTCTATAAATATATATTGGAAGATACCTAAAAACCAACATCATCATCAACAGCAAATATAATATGATAACATACTAATCAAAATATAAAATTGCAAAGGGTTATGGACGAATTACCAATGGCAAAAAATAATGAACAAATCAAGAAACCAACTAGTAAATGAGCAAATAAGAAACCAATTATTATTACTATTGGTCTGAACGCTAAAAAAATAATTAATAAAAATTACCTTTATTTGGCCCTTCCATAACCATTAGCAATGATTCTGTGATGAGACATCGAATATATATCATTAAAATAATCTATAAAATATTTAAAAAGATACCAAAAATTCAAAGTCATCATCAACAATAAATATAATATAATAACATAATAATCAAAATATAAAAATGCATAAAATGATACGCAAATTAAGAATAAAAAAAATACTACTACATATTGAATGAATAAATAGATAATACCTCAAAATGAAGTTCTTGGCCAAAAATGCCACAATACAATACTCTATTTTTCTTTGTTTGGTGCCTGTTCTTCAAACCTTCTGAGGCATGCAAACACATATATAAAAAATGAGTTTTGGCTTTGATTTGAATAGCTATGAATTCTGGGTATGAATTTAAATATTTATAAATTTTAACATCACTATATAATTCAAACATAATAAGCATATAATTCAAACATAATAGTTACCACTGTTACAAATTTTATTTAATACATATCAAAACTAATAATAATTCATAGTGGAGTAGTAATAAGTTGACACCAATATTAACAATTTTATAATATTAAATTTTCAATCTTTAATGCTTGAGAAAGTAAGGTTGCAAATTCATCATTATATTAATATTGGTGTCAATTTATTACTACTCCACTATGAATTATTATTAGTTTTGATATGTATTAAATAAAATTTGTAATGGTGGTAACTATTATGTTTGAATTATATGCTTAGCATGTTTGAATTATATAGTGAGGTTAAATTTTATAAATATTTAAATTCACCCAGAATTCATAGATATTCAAATCAAGACCAAAACTTGTCTTTTATATATGAACTAGTATCATATCCCGTGCGATGCACGATCCATTTTATTTTAGCACACTTGTTTTACATTATTAAATAATTTTATACAATGATGAACAGTATTATCATACAAAACATAAAATTATAAATATATATAACAAAAAATTATTATAAAAATATCAAATCTAATAACTTTTGAAACCAAGTATTTTACATAAATAATACTATAGATTAGTGAATTAGATAAAAAAATGCTCAATAAAATAATTGAGCCGATTATTAAAATTAATAAAAAAATCAATACTAATTAAGAAATAATAAAAAAAAAAGTCATTATTAATTATGTATTAATCCGCCTTCATCTTCTCTTATGCTTTAGTACGCCTCCATCTTTATTTTTTCCACCACTTTTCTTTTCACCTCCATCAATATGTCATCATACAAAACCTAAAATCATAAATACATATAATAAAAATTTATTACTATAAATTAAAAATACATATAACTTTTGAAATAAAATTTTTACACCTATATAGATCAGTGAAGTTAGCAAATATCAATTAAATAATTGGGCAGACTAATAAAAATTAATAAAAAAGGGTCATTACTAAGTAATTAAGAAGTAATCCATCCCCGTCTTCTCCTATGCTATAGTACGCCTCCATCTTTATCTTCTCCATCACCTTTTCTGTCCGCCTCCATCTATATATCATTACACGAAACCTAAATCATAAACATAAATAACAAAAACTTATTAAAATCAAATAATTTTCAAAATAAAAATATTTTTACAAATATTGTGATTAGTGAATTTAGCAAAACATATTCAATAAAATACTTGGACCAACTGATTATAATTAATTCTGAAATAATATATATGTCTTCCTTCTATTCAAGTATGCCTCCATCTTATATTCTCCCTTACCTTTTCTAACTACCATCATCTATTTCTTCTAGTAGCGTCATCTTCTCCTATGATTGTCTCCAGCACTTTCATCGTCTTGCATCGACATATATTTTCTCTCAGACCAGTCCACCTCAAATAGATAAGAACTTCAAACATAAAATAAGAACTAAGAATATATCTTATAAACATAAACAAAATCTTCGATTTGTTCTACTAACACTAAATGAAACATTAGAAGCGATATGTTTCCCCTAATAATCCACCAGCCCAACAATCCACCATGCAAAATAGTGAAATACTAGTGCGTTAATATATATACCATTGGTACTAAAAGAGAGACAATTGATATAATTATTCAATAGGTTTTAAAATGAAAAACGGCTAAAATATGACCATTACTCGATTATACAATAAATACAAAAACTTATGACTAAATATCAAGGCTAATTAACGGTTACTCGGTTAGCATTCAAACACACCACGCCTTAAACATTTCGCATCAAAACATGTAAATCAAGTTATAAGCGTTACAAAGTTAGGCGTTACAAATTATGGCATCTAAATATTCAAACCATTAAGAACACGGATGAAGATGTAAATTTATGTTGGATGACTATTCTAATCATATAATAATATTGCAATTGATTAGGTGTGAAGCATGAATGTAGCGGTTGGTTTCTCATAATGCATCAATTTTAAAACTTGTAGTTATGTTTTTCATTTGAATTCATGGGATTTCTAATAATGCAGCGGTTTCAACTTCACACCCTATACTTGTTAATATATAAATTTGTACCCAGAATTCATAAAAATTTAAAAACGGCACAAAACTCGCCTTTTATATATGTATAGATAAATAAATAAATTAATTAACGTGATTGAATTAAAAGATTTGCATTTAAGTCTTTAAATGACTATGGAATACTCGAAGAATAATTTTCAGAATTAGGGCGGAGTGTCCTTGGCCGAAAATCCTTTGAGAATTAGGAACTATGAATAAAATCAATCTATTGTTTCGATGGAATATGGTTGGGCCGTTGGGGTTATGTGGGTGGGTTAGTTTATTTAGTTGGGATTAAATAGTTCTTTAGGGTTCATTAGTTGGGTTCATTAGTTCTTTGTTTAAAACTAGTTAGTATAGTTTTTTGGGACAAACAGTAGAAGTAAAATTAGTCTATTTTATGGGTTTGATTTGAAAAATCAATTGATTAGGTTTATATTTGTGGACATTCAATATAATTTCACTAAATTAGATTAGTGAAATTGAAAAAAAAATATTACGAACTTTACCTGAGATTGTTATTTCCCACCAACAAAAAGATTATGGCAAATAATATTATGATACGAATTTTATTTTTACTAATTTCTCGACAACAGCTTCGAGAGCTTCAAGTTTTTCAATATTTGAGGATAGTTTTTCTTAAAATATACACTCTAAAATTGTTCTTCAATCCATTAATATAGTTGGAATTTTTTCATTAATAGGAAATAATAAACTCGGATAAAATTTGTGATATTATTTGTCAATTTTAAAGTTCATGGAAAAAACCCAACTTTTTCAAAATTCGATAATATTAGAGACCAATATCTCTATTTAGAAAGATAACATACGAAACATATAGGAAAAATAAAAACAAAAATATTTCAAATACAAAAAAAAGTTGGATCTAATTCAATTCTAATTTGTAGGTGCTACTCCCTTCGTCTCACAATAATTCTCACTCTTTTCTATTTCGGTCCGTCCCACAATAATTGTCACACTTCATTTTTACCATAAATGATAAGTAAGTCTCACATTCCACTCACTTCCCTCACATTTTATTATAAAATAAATATAAAATCACATTTTATTATAAAATAAATATAAAAGAATGGATATCACATTCCACTAACTTTTTCAACCATTTTTTTTATATTTCTTATAACTTTTTCAACCATTTTTTTTTATATTTCTTAAAACTCGTGCTCCTAATAAAATGATTATTGTTGTCCGGAGGGAGGATTATACTAGATCAACTATTCAATTCAAATTTGTAGGTGCTATTATACTTGGATCAACTAAATGAAAGACCGTAGTAAAATTTTGGGAACACATTATTTAAACTTAAAAGAGTACCAATTCATTAGCAGTAGTAATACCTTTGTAGAACTGTACACAGCAAATCACTACAGCAATCCTTGCACACATAAACACATTCTTCAAGGAAGAGATCGTTTTCTTGTTACCTTTGTCACACCACTGAGGATCACCTCCATTACTGCTCGACGACGATCTTTCCAGTAGCGTGCCCGTCGATGCTCTTTGCCCACGCAGCTCCGACATCGCTAAACGGGTGCTTGCAGTCGATCACCACCTTCAGCTTCCCCTGCTTCACCAACTCCGCGAGGTAGGCCAAGTTCTCCGCCTTGGGGGATGTGATGAACGGCACCACCTGTTTCTTCGACAACGTGAGCTTCTTCACGGCGAAGGTCCACATGGTACTCAACCCAGGCGTGAGGTCGATCACCTTCCCATCCGGACTCAGATTTGGCTCGAACACTGACCACGGGATGGACGACGCGCATTGGATCACCGCGTCGTACTTCTTTCCCGACGGGCTCTTCAGGGCCGCACCCTCTGGGGTCTTGTAGTCGAGTACCTCGTCCGCCCCGAGGCTCCTCACAAAGTCGAGGTTGCGGGCCCCGCACGTGGCGGTGACGTGCGCGTTCCCGAGTTTTGCCAGCTGGACGGCCATGTGGCCGACGCCGCCAGATGCGGCAGTGATGAGGATGTTCTTCTGGGGGCCGCTGCCGTCGAACTTGAGCCCGGCACATATGAGGGCACCGTGAGCCGTCTGGCCGGCGATAGGGAGGCTTGCTCCTTCAGCAGCTGATACTTCAGCAGGCCTAGGAACTGTTACATCTATCTTGGCCACACAGTATTCTGCTAAACCACCTCCTATCTGTTTTATATCAAGATTCACAACCACAATCAAAGAAAATACAAGATAGACAACAATCAACTCCATAAATCTGCAAATTCTAGATAGCTGTGTATCTAAATGAAATTTTATCTCTGACTATAAGGCTAAAGATCAAAGGTAAGAGAAACAACTCAAACACTTACACCAACATTCAAGCCAGCAATGACTTTATCACCAGGTTTGAAGTTTTCTACTCCGGGACCGACCTCCACAACTTCTCCAGCTACATCGGTACCTGTTTCGAGAAAAAAATGGAATCAGATAGTAGTATAAACTAAGATCACACTACAAGTGAAGGTCTATTCTGGATAGAGGATTTCTAAAGTTGCAGGCAGTAATATACTCACAAACAACATATGTAACACACAAGGTTGAGTTAATGGTCCAAAGCAAAGATTCTAACAGATTTTCCACAGTCATGTCCCCTCAAAGAAGAACAATAGCAACAAGCTCGAACTAACGAATAGTTTCAATGAACAAACAGGTGTAGTATATTCGACAAATCAACAAGTTAAGTTCAAATTCAACGTTTGACAAGTATGTGTACATGGACTCGATATCTCCTTATACTCTCTTGGATTCACATTAACCTTTGTCACACACAGAGGTAAATCTCCCTTTGATCAACTCATTATGCTTTTTACAGAGTGTGGAAAATCAAGCAATGCAAACAATCAAGGGATCTTCCGGTGAAAAAAGATTTGATGATGCAGTCTTACCGGGAATGTAAGGAAACTTCTTAGGCATAAACGGACGAAGCGCGCCTTTCTGAACCTTCCAATCAATAGGATTTAAGGTTGTGGCTTCCACCTTCACCAGGACTTCGCCCTTACTCGGCCTAGGAACTGGAACTTCTACTTCCTGCAATAACATACACAATCAAGCTCAACTACAAAATTTACTTTCTATTTCTATTTTCAGTCATCAACAAGCCTTGGGATCCCCCAGCCAATTTTTTTGATAAAAGAATCAATATAATTAGGTCGTAATTTATACTACTAGTTTTCTCAAGTTGTATATACTTCCACTGCTCATTTCTAAAATCCTAGATCCGTCGCAAAGAAACTAGTAACTCCTTAAAATTTGCAGCTAGATGAGTAAAGTAGTTACGGCGAATAAAAAAAGACGAAAATTGAGCTTCTCCAACGCAGAATCAAATCAAATCAAATCAAATGATAGGCGCCAAGAAATTGACCTTCAAAGCAGCAGCTCCGCCGCCGTAGCTGTCGTACTGGACCGCGCGCATGAGCTTCCCCGCCATTCTACCGAGATATGACCGACCGAATTTGCTGAAGTAATTTTATTTTGAAATCTTTTCTTTTTTTTGAAGAAATTATTATGAAATCTAGTCTCCGCCTTTTATATATGAATACGCGTGTATGCGGTGAGTGTTATGAAAGCGACGCCTTAGCTAGGAAGCTTCTGCCGCTTAGCCAAATGCAGACACCTAACTCTATCATTAATGACGTGCTTCATTCATTTGATTTCACTTAATCATATAATAATTTATGGAGTAGTATCTTTTGCGTGTAATTTCGCCGAAGAATAGTTCACGTCATTTATAATCATTTTAGGTTGTGTTTTTTTTTTATTAAGATTCCATCCTTGTTATATCGTTGATTGCGACCAAGTAATAAGAATTAAGAATATCGGGTGCAAGTATCTTTTTGTTTAAATTTCGGAGCGAACTACTTAAATGGTATCTGATCTTTCACTTTCGCACATAAATGATATCTGATTTTTATTTTATACTCCCTTTGTCTCATTAAATATGCAACATTTGCTTTTCAGCACAGGATTTTATGTAATGTTGTTTTGTGAGTTAATGAAAAGAGAGTAAAATAAGAGAGAAGAAAAAGTAAAGAGAGTTTTGTTTTCATTTTTAATAGGACAGACAAAAAAGAAAACGTTTCATTTCTAATGGGATAGAGGGAGTATTATTTTTAGTACCTATAAATCACATTTTTGGTACCTGATGCAATTTTCACCCCAAAATACTCTTTAAACAAATTCATTTTTCCATTTATATTCTAAAGGATATTTTAGGCATTGAGAAAACTAGTACCAAAAGTAATATTATAATATCTTTTCTCATTCTCCTCACTATTTATACAATTATTATTAATAAATATTAATATTATTATTTTGATGTTATAAATTAATAAATAATTTATTTTTTATTATCATTTAAATATACTTAATTATAATTATAGTTGTATTTATATTTAATTATTATAATAATATTATTGTTATAAAATTAAAAACAAAATATTTAATTTATTGTTGTTACATACTTAATCAATATAGCCTTAATCAAAATTTATAATTGTGAATTGTATTCATAATGATAAAGAGTTAAATATTTTTAGTTAGGTGTTTCAACCGTAAAATGAGTATAAATAATTTAATTAAAAATATTTAATTAATTTAATTATTTTAAATAATTAATTTAATTAGGTGTTTTGTTATTGATTTATATTATGAATGCAATTATATGTATGTACGCTAGAAAGAAAGAAGAAAAAGAAGAAAAAAGAAAAAAGAGGAAACATAAACTATGAAGAAAAAAGAAAGAAGAAAGGAAGATAAAATACTGAAAAGAAAGAGGAAAATAAGAAAAAAGAAAGAATAATAAACTAAAGAAGAAGAAAAGAAATAAGGAAGGAAGAAAAAATAATCACATATTTGGTTCTATATTATTGAAATTTCCAAAAGTATTCTTCATAACAAAAAAATCACATGTTCGATACCTAGGATTATTTTTGTCATAGGATACCAAAAACGATATAAAAATAAAGATCAGGTATCATTTATATGCGAAAGTGAAAGATTAGGTAATAATAAACTAAAGAAGAAGAAAAGAAATAAGGAAGGAAGAAAAAATAATCACATATTTGGTTCTATATTATTGAAATTTCCAAAAGTATTCTTCATAACAAAAAAATCACATGTTCGATACCTAGGATTATTTTTGTCATAGGATACCAAAAACGATATAAAAATAAAGATCAGGTATCATTTATATGCGAAAGTGAAAGATTAGGTACGATTTAAATAGTTCACTCTAAATTTTAAATCAAAAAAGCTCTACTTTTCTAATCTAGAATTGATATTCTCACGAAATTTCTTAAACCCGACATGTTTGGAAATATTTATAGAAAAACTGAAATGGTCTCGGTTATTGTTGACACAGATCATTGACTCGATTTATGAGAATATTACTTCAAATTTATATTGGTCGATATTTTCTAGATACATCTATTATTTAAATTGATAGTTCTTACATGAAGTTGACCAAGTGAAATTATAATACTAGGAAATTAAAACATAAGAGCATTAAGTGCACGAAATTCAATTCTAATAAAATTGTTACTATTAGAACTAAATTCTATAAAAGATGTCACACTTACGGAACAGACATGAGATTTTAGGAGGTTTGTTTTATATGTTAAATGGAGAGAGAAAATATAATTTTTATATTAATGTGAGAGAGAACTTTTTTCAAAAATGAAAATGTGACATTTTTCATAGGACAAACTAAAGAGAAAAGTGTGACATCTATTATGAGACGGAGTTGTATTTAATTTGCACATATAACAAGAAATCTTGAGAATCTTGATACAGATTTTAACATGCCAAAATGCAAACGGACAATAGATAATACTCCCTTCGTTCTATCATAGGGTCCTATTTAGATTAGACACGAATTTTAAAAAATATAAAGAAAATTGAATTGAATAAGTTAGTATAGTATAAATCTCATTTATATATATTAGTTTTATAATAAAATGTGAGTGAAATAAATTAGTAGAATATGAGACCTACTTACCATTGATGGTAAAAGTGAAATAAATCTCTTATTGTGAAATGAACGAAAAGGGCAAAATAGTATTCTTATTGTGGGACGTAGAGAATAATATTTAGGAAATCATTTTAATATTTTCACATCTTCATATCTAAACGATGATATTACGAATTTAAATGCCCATGATTTCATTATTTTCCAATAAAATCGTCTCTCCAAAAAAAATAAATGAGTACACATTACAATTATTAATTCATTTCATGATTTCATTATATTCCAATAAAATTATCTTTCTAATTAAAAAGTGAGTACACATTACAATTATCAATTAATAAGTGTTCTTCACATATACTCACCATGTTTGGTTGTCAGGAAGGTAAAGAAGAGAGAATTTTTTTTGCATATATTTTGTCCGCATCTTTAAAATCCAAAGATTTGGAAAAAGAATATTTAGGTTAGGCTAGGAAATCAGAATCCTATTATTTTGTCCAATTTTCCTCATTTTTAGGATTATGATTACTTTCTTAATTCCATTAAAAATCAAACAAACACTGAATTTAAAAATTAGTAAATCAAATTACTTTTCCTACCTGAATTCTGGCAACCAATCATGAAGAGTCAAGATCGATCACCAACAATATAAAACAACATATCTATAACCCATATCTGATCTTGAAACTTAGTATGAAAATAAAATCCAGTCAATTTCAAACTTTTGAGATTGGAAAAATTATATTTTTATGCAGTAACATTATTGTATATATTGTGATCAAGAAGTGAAAAGAATTCACCAAAGGAATCGTAGTAATGCGAAAAGGAAATGAATATATTGAAGAAGACAAACTTGAATCTTTTTAAAGAATGAAAGGAAGAGTACAAACTCGAATCTCTTTAAACAAAGGAAACTCTCGACTTTTCAAAATGAACTGGTAAACAATCATACATCAATGATATATATATACGCATGTTGACCAAGAACTAATCAACTAAACGATTACTCTAGCGGATAACTCTTTGCAAAATCAATGCAATTTCAAGTGTGATAAGCTTATAAATTGGATTTATTCAAATTTTTTCAAAGGATTGATGTTTTTGTTTTCAATCTAATCAAGATATTTATATTTTATCCAGAATCACAACACTATTAAATTAGTATAGCAAAAGAAGGGTATCGAGCTTACAAGGAATGGATGTTCCCATTGACACATTTGCCACACTTAATCTTGGAATTTTTTCAACTTACTAAATTAATTAAAACTCATACTCATTTTCTCACTTAAGCTAAGCTTGAAAATCTACAAGTAACCATAATTAAAACAAACTAGCTGATTGGCCGGACAAAGAAACAAGAGGACTGCACTTAAAGTTAACTTTTCGGAAATAAACTAAATAAACTACTTTTCACTCAAATGCATTAACGAAAGTAAAGAAACTAATTTTGACTCCATTTTATAAAGAAAACTAAAAAGGCAATCACTTTTTTACCCAACACGAGAATAAGTATTTTTATGGCAATGTGCTTACTTATGTATTTATAAGATATTTTTGAAACATTTTACTCCCTTCGTCCACGAAAATTTGTTCCAGTTTTCCATTTCCGTCCGTCCCCCAAAATTTGTCTCATTTCTCTTTTATCATTTTGGTAGTGGATCTCATATTCCACTAACTAATTCCTACTCACATTTTATTATAAAACTAATACTTTAAAAGTAGGACCCACAATCCACTAACTTTTTCAACTCACTTTCCATTACATTTCTTAAAACCCATGCCCGATCAAACCAGGACGAATTTTCGTGGACGGAGGGAGTAATATATAGAAGCAAATAAGTTTGTTATGCATAAACTCCATTCTACATCGGGAGTCTGAGGAAAGTTGAAAGGTGTACTCCCTCCGTCCCACGTTACTTGAGTCACTTCTTTTTCGCACTCGTTTTAAAAAAATAATAATAAATAGTTAAAGTGTAGAAAAAATAAAGTAAAAAAGAGAATACTATAGTTAAGACTCTTCTCTACATTATTCTCTCCCTTACTTTTCTTTCTCTCCACTTTAACTATTTATTATTATTTTTTCAAAACAAATGCAAAAAAGAAATGACTCAAGTAACGTGGGACAGAGGAAGTATATAATTTCTGTCCAATCTCAATTAGTTTGAGACCTTTTGGGAGTGACCCAAAAATAAATCCGTGCGGGCTTGATCCTTATATGGACTAAAGCAGTCTCCGAGGCAATGGTATCAGAACCTGGTTTTCAAACCTAGGGTTTCTGAATTCCACATCCGGATTTTATTCAGAGTGTTTTCGGATTATGGCTACAGATTTCAGATTTCATACCTACAGATTGGATCTGATTGGATCCTATCCCAAATAGGAAACCTAATCCTATACAGATTCAAGACATACTAACAAATCTCCACCTTGACTTGAATTCTCCCGTGCAGATGCATCATTACAATGACAGACGAACAAACTTCTCCTTCCTTGCCTCAAATTTTCCATAAACTGAATTCACCTTGCAGGCGCATCATTATAATAGAGGAACAGACTTCTCCCAATGAATTTGTCGACCTTCACGTGATATCTTCGATTTACCAGGAAATCCTCCTTGCCTCAGATTTGCCATAAACTGAATTCACCTTGCAGACGCATCATTATAATGCCAGAGGAACAGACTTCTCCCAATGAATTTGTCGACCTTCACGTTCAGAGCAGATATCTTCGATTTACCAGAAAACCCTCCTTGTCTCAGATTTGCCATAAACTGAATTCACCTTGCAGACGCATCATTATAATGCCAGAAGAACAGACTTCTCCCAATGAATTTGTCGACCTTCACGTTCAGAGTTTACCAGAAAACCCTAGCAGCGGAATTCAAAATCCTAGTCCGAAAACCAGGCTCTGATAATTTGTTAGGATCGTCAACTGCAACAAACGTTTGATATTGTCCACTTTAGATCAAGCCTGCATGGATTTATTTTTGGTTCACTCCTAAAAGGCATCAAACTAATTGGGGTTGGACATGAATTATATACACCTTCCAACTTCCCTCAGACTCCCGATGTGGGATGGAGTTTGTACATAATAAAGTCTAATTTTTTTGTATAGTAAATTGGTCGTGAACAACGTTTACATAAGATGACGGGATCGGTTCAGTGTAGAAGAGAAATAGTACACCCTCCATCCCATAAAAATATGGGCATATAATATGGCATGAGAATTAAGACAAAATTGGGAAAGTGAGAGAAAGAAAGAAAAATGTAATTAAAGTAGTGTTAGTGGATAGTGGAACCCACATTATTATTAATGTTTATAAGGGTAATAAATTGAGACAACTTTAGATAAATGGAAATTCCCATATTTTTATGGGACAAACGAAAATGGAAAGTTCACATATTTTTATGGACAGCTGGAGTATTTCACAACTTAGTGCTTTGATTACATATTGCGAAAGGTTGCAGTATCAGTCTGCATGTTTCCTTACCTTGTGAAATACGCGACACTAATGTGGTACAACACTAAAGGATCTAACAGTTGAGATGGTTGAGATAAATCTTTCTTGGCTATTTGCTGAAAGAACGGTCTCGGTGATTATTATTTCCTAATCATCGTTGACATAACATTGAGCACACGATATTGGTTATGCACTGCTTGGATTTATCAAATGGTGCGAGTGTTTCTTAATTCAAGAATCTTTATAACTTGAGTAGTGACGATCAATGTTTCGAGGTGCTATTATAGTTATTGCAATGAATCATGTGCGGGAAGGGTCCAGTTTGATAATTTCTCAAGAGGTATTTGGAAAATGTTTTACTAATCAGAAACCCGACTGATTGGAATTTATTCCTTGGATAAGAAATAAATGTTTCGAACTAAACAACTCTTGAAAAAATGTACTAATTAATTAATAGATATTTTTATCTTCTACACAGAAAATAATAAATTAAAAAGGAAAGTTTGGACCACTCGTAATTTAGAATTGGACGGGTAGTCAATATTATTATACTATACTGGCCGACAATAATATTATGTTTAGACTTGAATTAAATTTGGCTCAATTGAATTAGTAAAAGTCCAAACTTTCATGGATCTCTAATCTTGCCCAAAATAACTCTATATAAATGAGACTAAACATGAGACAGATGAATTAATTCCTCATATATTTTGAGTAATCAAAATATCACCCGTAAGTGTACGGAGTTTTGTACGTCGTGACAAGTTAAAATTATCGATCCTAGAAGACTAAAAACCGATTTGAATAATATGATGCAACTTTGAACACTATCTAGACTAAGGAATTGTGTTCATACGGAGTTTTGTTTGTTTAATTAACTAAGATTGAAGAGTAATTAAACAAACAAAATTAACTAAGGAAAATAATTAAAAGATGATTTTCATACAAATTGGGAAGGACATGGGATTGGATCCGTTGGTATGGATCACGGGATATCACGTACGGGGCATGCTCATCTATGGACCTTAATTGTGATTAGGAAAGTCAGGATTATTTGATAAACCCTTGATGCACTATTTTTAGCACTATTAATACCTGCAAGTATACAGAATAGAAATAGTATAGCCAAAGGCCAATACCGGATATCGAACACGGGGAAGGCAAACACAGACAGTCTATCTTCTCCTAAGACTCAATTACTATCTGGAGAACCGAAAGATTTTGAAAAATTTTGAAAACAGAAAATATTTGAAAGCAAATAATAACTAAATGCAATTAAAACACAGAGGTAAACGATAGAGATAAGAGAAAGACGGATGAGTTGTTGGCGAGAGTCAAAACAAGGAGATTATTTCAAGCATACACTATCCATTTTCATAATTCAACCGAATAAGATTTGAAATCTGTATTTTGAAATCTTATTTAGTTCACATTGATTATCTATTTAGTACTGCTACTAAACTTAAATTGGTTTGAACTGTTTATGTATTATGGTGAACCGAATGACAGGTAATGTACAACTAAATCTACTTTAGTGAACAAAATAATGTTATCAGCTAGTATTCATTTACCTCCAACTACCTACACTAACTACGGTCACCCCCTAAATATTTTATACTTTCTTCTACAACGAAATTCATGATACCAATCTCGTTCGAAATTCCATCGATTACTTGTCTATCAAAAGAATATGTCAATTGAGGAAATTCTCTTAATAACATTAAAGATTACTTAATAAGGATAATAAATCAAAATCATGATTAATGCATCTGATATGACACAAACGAAATAGAGATTGTTTATAATAATAACTAAATATTGCATTATAATATTCATATAAAAAAATAATATAAGAAATGAAAAGAATCAAATAATTTTTAATATTGAACTAAATCGTGAATTTCAATAAAAGTCATTTGTAATAATGGACGGAGAGAGTAACATTTATGAGCAGCTGAGTACCCCTTTTCCACTTACAAAAATATAACTATACATATTTAAATAATGTGAATTAATATAAAAGTTTATATATTAAAATAATGGATGGGTGATTCAATTCCAAATGATCGTAATTCACATAAAAAAGATGCAGATATATTTTCCATAATTAAGTTGCATGTATTAAGTTACCAAAATAACTGCATGACTAGTGGAGTTCCTAAACAACCCTTTTGTAAGATTAATTGAATAAAGAAAATCATATTTAATTGATAATATAGGACCGTTAGATTCTATTAAGGGGTGGATGAGATTTGTTCTCTAGTTCGGTTTTTAAAATTGGTTCGACATTGAATACAATCCTAGTATATATTTAGGGAGATAATCAAAATAAGTATGTGTTTAAATCCAGAAATGCAGCCCAAACCTTAGCCCTAGGATTAGATGATCTAATGGTCAATAATTAACCAAAAATACGAAAGGTCATAATTAACCAGTTTTAGGTCATATTATAAGATTTGAGTTTAATGTCATGCTAAGTTTATTTTAGGTCATACTAGGTTAGTATGACCTAAAAATACACTAACTGTGAAAAATACCCTACGCGTGATATTGTTTTGCATTTCTTTATTTAAATCTAGTTTTGCATAGATCAAGTATATATTTTAAGAAAACAAAATTAAAGAAAAAGAACAAAGACAAAAATTGGGTTGCCTCCCAACAAGCGCTGTTGTTTTTAGTCGTTAGCTCGACTTGAAGCAGCCCACTAGTTGGGCGGATCAGCGATCCGAGTGTCGAAGATCGGCATAGGAAGCAACTTGGTCCCTAACTTCTTCCACCACTTGTACTTCCCCTTATTGATTTTAATCACGTAGATCTCGGGGTCTTCCTTGGGTACTTTCTTTCTTCTTTTGCTTCTTTTTCTGTGGAATAGAATTAGAAGAGTTAGGTTCGCCCTTTTTAGGAGAAGGACTTACCTTGTTGACAATATAAATTGTGGAGGTTGAAGGGTCCTCCACTTCAAATGGGTCTTGGGGCTTTGTCAAGTCCGTGACAATGATCGCCCTGCACTGTCGTTCCATCTCTGCCTGTTTTGCTTCCTCAAACTTGAGCATTTCTCTCTCGATCTTGTAGGTGGAGCGATTGTAATTGTCACTGATTGTGATCTCTCCACGACCTACATCAATCAAAGCTTTGCAAGTGGCTAGAAAGTCTTTGCCTAAGATTAGAGGAACATTCTTGTCCACTTTCATGTCAAGCACAATAAAATCGGCAGGAAAGATGAAATAATCAACTTTTACCAACACATCCTCAATCATACCTACTATTTTAATGGACGAGTTATCGGCCAACCTTCGTGTTACGTCTGAAGTTTTGAGTGGCCCAATGTTGAGCTTTTCTTAGTACTTCAGTGGCATGAGGTTGATGGATGACCCTAAATCGCATAGGGCCTTGTCAACTTTACCTTCTCCAATCTGGCACCTTATGATGAACTGGCCCGAATCTCTCTGCTTCACTGCCCTTTCCTTTTGGATGATCTCACTACAATGATGCGGTAGCTTAAGGTCAGCTTTAGTCGGCTTCTTCTTTCTCATCATTGCTCCCTCAGTAGCTTTGCATATTTCTCATCAACTAGAGGAATGTTAGTATGAAACTTACAAAACATGTTTAAATAGTGTTTGAACTGCTCTTCGAGCTTAAACTTCCTCTTCGGTTGGAAAGGGAGCACAATCCCATTATGGCACACGAGTCCTTGCTTGGTGGATGATTCTGCCTTGTCAGCGGCGGCCCATTGCGGGGTGTGCGGTGGTCCGCCGGCAGTCGGGCAGATTGCATTCGGTGGGTCAGTGGCGGCCCGCTGCTGTGGTGGCGGCTGGGCAGTCCCCAGATATTTGCTTCGCCACCCACTTCTTGTTGATGTCGTCCACTCGTGCTGTTGCCTTTGCCTTATCCTCATCTAGCTTCTTTTGGATTTGCTCCATTTGAGTGTTGATGTTCGCTATGGCAGTTGAGATCGTGTTCATTCCTAGCTCGAGGTTGTTTATCCTAGCTTCCACCACTCCGATCTTGGTATCATTAACTTTTCTGTCTTGTGTAATCACCTCCAAGATTTTCATGATTCCTTAGTCATACTTCTCTTCCTTCTTGATTGGCTCAACTACTCCTCCCTTGCTAATGTTAAATCTTGCGGGTGGTTGCAAGAAATTATTGTTAGAATAAGAAAGATTTGGATGAGGTCGGTTTCCATTATAATTATTGAAGTTACCACCCCCCTGGTTAGGGCGATAATTATTGTTGTAGTTTCTATTGGGACCGCCTCTTTGCATGTAGTTGACTTCCTCCACTATCGCGGCAGGAGCTTCGGATTTAGAGACCGCTATGATGGAGGTTGGTGGAATCAGATCCTCCTTCCTCGATGTATCCATTTGGTCTACCCTAACTCTGAGCTTGGCCAATTCCTTCGTAAAAGAACTTTCCTCGGCCTCTTTAATCGCTGCTACTCTCCTTGAAGCATGCCTTTCTTTCGATCACCCCCTGCTGTTGGTGGCGAATTCCTCGATCACCGTCATTGCATCTTCTCCTGGCCTTCTCAAAAAGCCTCCGTTTGCCCCTGAATTCAACATAGCACAAATTTTTTCGTTAAATCCGTTGTAAAGGATTCCTACCTTATGGTCCACGGTGAAACCATGGTTAGGGCACTTTCGGAGGAGAGTTTTGAAATGAGCAAACGCCTCGTAGAGGGGCTCATCATGGCCTTGAATGAACTGGAAGATTTCGCTTTTCAGCTTCAAAATGGTGCCTGGCAGGTAATACTTGTCAAGGAAGGCAGCTACGATGTCCTTCCATGTGAAAACCTTCTCTAGGAGCATACACTCAAACCACTCTTTAGCAGAATCAGTCAATGAAAAGGGAAAGAGTCTTACCCTTATGGCATCGTCGTCGACACCATTTAACTTGAGAGTGTTTGCGATCTCCACAAATTTGGAGAGATGACGGTTGGCGTCCTCTGCGGCTCTACCTGCAAAAGGAGTTTGCTCATCCCTTTGTATAAGGGTCATGCGTAACTCAAAATTTTTAGCATCAATACGAGGACCTTCAGGAAAAATAATCACATTCCCATGATTGAACATGTTTATCACGAATAATATTTCTTTGTTCTTCTTTTCCAGTGCCTCGCGGGCTGCCCTCTCCGCATCTCTCTCGTCCATTAACATCTGGACCATCTCCTGCAGATTTTCGAGGTCCGTTTTGTCACCCATTGATCCTGATTCTTGTTCACTCCTATTCTCCTACGAGTTCTTTCAAGTTCTAAATCGAGCAGTTCTAGGTTGTCCTTCCCAGAGCGCGTTCGCATACAAAACCTGCAAGAAACGAAAACAAAAACAAATTAAAATTAAAAAAATAAAAACAGAAAGCAATTAAAATCCAAAGTAGCAAAATTGTCCGTTCGAAGATATCACTCCAAAGTGAATTGTCTTCCCCGATAACGGTGCCAAAAACTTGATGCACTATTTTTTAGCACTACTAATACCTGCAAGTATACAGAATAGAAATAGTATAGCCAAAGGTCAGTACCAGATATCGAACACGGGGAAGACAAACACATACTGTCTATCTTCTACTAAGACTCAATTACTATATGGAGAACCGAAAGATTTTGAAAACTTTTGAAAACAGAAAATATTTGAAAGCAAATAACAACAAGATGCAATTAAAACACAGAGATAAACGATAGAGATAAGGGAATTCCGGGGATGTGCGTTCACAGTTATGGTTATACAAATTCCAAACTACAATACCCTAGCACATTTATTACTTTGATAGGATGAGTCACCTAGCTTATGCTCATGCGATGCAAACGTTGATTACAAGATTAGGGTTGTCAATCCTAACACGTAACTCCATAAAGCTCCTAAGACCCTTGAAAAGTCCTCACTCTCAATTAACAGTGTCGTTTTAAAGGAAGCTAATTGTAGCGTCTACTAAGTGGATCTAACTCGCTAGAACTCTCTCACAGTTATGAAGCAAGTTATATTAGTACATAATTGTGCCACTCAATTATGTAGCATCAGAATTACTTAGGGAAGAAACAAAGTAAAAACAAAACGGATATTAAATAGAAAATTGGAATTGTATAACCAAAGTCGTTACTAACACTTTCCTAGAATCCCATGAGTTTAATTACACATAATGGAATAAGCTAAACACATAGATTGAAGGGAAAACAATTGGAACATAAAAATAAAGCAAATAAAACTCGTAGGTTGAATCCTTGTCGTTCTTGATGTTCTTGAGATCCTTCTTCAACTCCTTGCTCAATGACGTACTCTAACTTTTAATATCTGGGAATTTATGTTGCAAAAAGAAGCTCTAATTTGATGAAGCTTGAGGTCCTATTTATAGGGGAAAGTCAATCCTCATTGTAGAAGGAAAAGATCTTCAAAATATGGTAAATCTTGGAGCAGATCTAGGTCAAGTCGGATTTGCCGCCTTTCTCCGGCGGGCCGCCGCACCTTGGCCGGGCGGTCGCCACGTTGGAGTCCAGAGACTCTGTCCTATCGGTCGCCGCATGACTTCCGGGCGGTCGCCGGGCGAGACTCTTTTCCAAGTGTAAATTTCCGAGGCGGGCCGTTGCATGATTCTCGACCGCCGGGCGCCGGCGGTCGCCGTACAACTTTGCAAAGTCGCCGGTTTGCCGTCTCGAACTCGCAGAATTCGAGACTTTGCGTTTTGACTCCCTTTTTCGGCTCAAATATGCACATTTCTCACAAAACACGTCAAAATACCATAATAGATATAATGTGAAAATAATCAACATGTAAAGTGACTTTGACATAAAAAACGGACCAAATAATGGCCTTAAAACTGTGCAAAATCCGAGCGTATCAACCCTCTCGAGTGCATCTAACACGTAGGTCGGCCTCTAATGTTGGAATCCGCTCCCAACAAGTCGAGGCTTACTCCCCACATCTACAGACTCAAGTCCTCTCTCTTGCATATGTATCTCTCAATCACATGAATTGCACGTAGTTGTTGATTGTTTATCTATCCTAATTATACATTTCTCAATGACAGAAATTGTATTAAGATGTACCAAGTGTTAGCTAGACAATTGGAAAATAAAGACTCAACAATCAACAAAACCAACAAATTAAGATAGATAAGCAATAATCTAAGGATCAAGACATAAAATCCATACAAACTTCACCAAATCCCTACAGAAAACTTAGCTACTCATGATAACAAAATACAAGACAAATCCTTGAACATGAAGCAAAATATGATAATAAAGAAAGAGAAACTCCCAAGAGGTAGATATGGTGGTATGATGCCTCCTTCTTTCGATCTCTTTAATGGGGAAGTCCTTAGCCCTCAAATCACCTTGAAATCCCTAGAATCAGTTCAATTTGGGATGTGTGGAAGTTGGCGATAAAAATGTGTGAAGTCTCTTTTATACTTGGCATCAAAATGAGCAAAATAAGAAAGCTGTAAAAAACGCCAGGGCGGGCGATTTGTAAGGGGCAAAATGCCTGACCGGGCGTTTTGTCTGGATCTTGCAATTCGCTTCAAAACGCCCGGCCGGGCGTTTCTTCGGATAGGAAATGCCGACCGAGCGAATTCTCTGTCTTTTGATATGCATTTCCAGCCAGAACGCTCGGACTGACATTTCTTCGCCTAGAAAACGTCCGAGTGGGCAAATTCTCTGTATAGGCACATTCAACATCATTTAAGCTCGTTTTAGACCTATTTTTGCTTCAAGACTTCGACACACTCATTAGCTCTAAAAATAGCAAATAAGTTGATGAAACCTAAACTTTACACCTCAAATTACTCAACAACTTAATCAATAATCACGCACCTAAACATCCCAAAACTATGAGTTTGTCAATATCAACTTTAAAATCTATTTGTGTAAACTATCGAATATTGATTTGATATTATTTTGTAGACAATCAAGATTGTAATGGTATCATATGACAACCAAAACAACGTCACATTGTACAACAATCAACATCGTTTTATACTTAATTATATAATTTGCAAAAAAGCACCGTTTTATACTTAGTTATATAAGTTTGTGTTAAAATGACAACCCCTCTAAAAATGACATCGTGACACCACTTATACAACAATATTATAAACGCTACACATCAATATTACAAACACTACACAACAATCTATTGATTGCAGTATAGTGTGTCGGATATTGCTGGACAAGAAATATTGTTGGATAAAGACCAGCAAATTGCTGACCGTCTTTTTCCAGATTTTTTTTTGCCACGTGACAGCTTATTATTCGTCCACGTGTACAAATGATTGGCTAGGAATAATAGTAAGGTGTTATTTTAAAGGGTTAGGGGTGAGCAAAATAACCGAAAACCGAATATCCGAACCGAACCAAACCGAAAATTTGAAATTCGGTTCGGTTTTTCGGTTCGGTTCGGTTTTAAAAATACAAAAATTTCGATTTTTCGGTTCGGTTCGGTTTGGGCGAAAAAAAAACCGAAAAACCGAATTATATTTTAAATATATTATTATATATTTTTATCCTATTAATTTAGTATATTATATCATATATATAATATATATTCTTCTAATATATTTTTATATAATAAATATTATATATATTATATTAATTTTATATTATATATATTTATATTCTATTAGTATATATAAAATAAAATAAATTAGATATATTAAAATATACTATTTTTTTTCGGTTTTTCGGTTTTGTTTTGAAATTTTGGTTTTTTCGGTTTGGTTCGGTTTTTTAAGTTCGGATTTCGGTTTTTCGGTTTTCGGTTTTTCGGTTCGATTCGGTTTCAAATTTAGCCTAAATTCGGTTTTTCGGGTTTGGTTCGGTTTGGGCGAAAAACCGAACCGAAACCCGAATACACACCCCTATAAAGGGTGGTGGCATCCTAACATGCCCCTAATTTCATCTATATTACTCCCCTTTCATCTTGTTTCTTCTTTTATTCCTTCTATAGCTCTATCCCATCTTTTTTAAACATAAATCTAAATTAAAAAAAATAAAATTATTTAATTCTGTATAATACAAAATCATTTCGCATCTTATAATGTGTCATTGTTTTGTCGGCGTCCGATGACGCTATGTAAGTAAATCATTAAATCATGTCAACATTTAAATATTATTTAATGGCAAAATCAAAACAAATAAATTCATACCGGTTTTTAAATTGATATGCAAAATTATAACTGGACTATGAGTTTAAAAATTTACGTGAACTAGTCGAGTCTCTCCATTGCACGATATTCTATATTCATCATATTGCTACTGGACAACACGATTTTATATTTAGGCTTATATTGGCGATTTAACTCTGCCCAATTCAAAATCCATAAATACGAATATCAGTTACAATAACAATTTTAATATAATAATAGTAATAATAATATACTAATATTTTTTTGTATATCTCGTTCCATTTTGTTAATTTGTTTGAAGTTATAGGAAGAATAAGAATAAACCAAACTTTTAATTATAACTTTTGATATATTGGAATAGATTTAATGCAAGAATGGAGATTTAAATAAACGCGACCCTAAATAAGGAACATTATGAAGTCCAACCCAATTATGATTGGGTGAAATAGCATTTGGGCCCAATTCATTTTCCCCAACTACACCCTGGCTGTTTATACACTATAAATAGCTCTAAACCCTACTCTCTCTACGCACAGCGTCGACACCAGAGGAGGAAAACTCAGCCGCTGCGTAGCCACAAGGTTTGCCGCCGTCCGCCATCATCTGTAGAGTAGATTATTTATGTCTGTTTGTTTATGTGATTTCGATTGTGTTAATTGTTGATTGTTAACCTGTATTTATGTACAACTTGAGCTCAAGCCCTAATTTGTCAAGGTTTAATCTGCCTCGTTTCGGTAAATGTATGGATCGATTATTTTCTCCGTTAGGTTTAATTTGAACAAAGGAATTCAGCAGCCGATCCGTTCTGTAATTTTGTTAACTTGTTGATGGCTGCTTCTTTGATTTACATTAGTCGTTACTGCTGTGCGTATTAACTAATGCTACGCAAAGTCTATGCTGAACATTTGGGGAATTTGCAGTTTTAGTTTTGATTGGCCTGCTTCTTATTTTAGTTATGTGTTTGCAGAAGCCATGGCTGTTCCTTTGTTGGACAAGAAGGTTGTGAAGAAGCGTGTCACCAAGTTTAAGAGGCACCACAGTGACAGATATGCTTGCCTCAAGGTATTCTTCTACTATTCTTTAATTTTTGCAATGATAATATTGGAAAAGGTGGAGCCACATCATTCTGTTTCCTTTAAAATGCTGTCATGTTATTGAATTATCTCTTAGCTAAAGATTGTGGATACCATCTATTAGCTGAAATGACTACTAGCATGATGTTATTGATATAGTTTCACACCTTACTCTGAGCTCACAGATTGCTTGTGATTTCTGCTAGAATTAATTTAAGTTGCTTTCATGCTCATTGCCATGCTAATTGACTTTGTTTTTTCATGTAATAGACAAATTGGCGCAGGCCCAAGGGTATTGATTCGCGAGTGCGAAGGAAGTTTAAGGGAGTTACCCTTATGCCAAATATTGGCTATGGCTCAGACAAGAAGACCCGCCATTATCTTCCTAATGGCTTCAAAAAATTTCTTGTCCACAACGTCAAAGAGTTAGAAATTTTAATGATGCACAACAGGTTCATATGACTTCTATATCGCATTGCCTTTGAATGTTTTACCACCGCATCTGTTCATAGCCTCCATTTTCCAATGCAACTGCGAGTCCTAACATGCTATTTTGATCCATACTTTGCCAGGAAATACTGCGCAGAGATAGCACACAATGTATCCACCCGGAAAAGAAAGGAGATTGTTGAGCGTGCTGCTCAGTTGGATGTAGTGGTTACTAACAAATTGGCTAGGCTGCGCAGTCAGGAAGACGAGTAAGCTGTTGCACGGCTGCTGCATTTTTTTTCTAAGTGTTTTACTCAGTAGAATTCAGGTTATCGAATGGAGAGTTGCTAAATTTTGTTTGGATTTACAAGTGATGCAACGAAGACATGTTCTGGATGAAACTTTACTTAAGCATGTATTTCTTTTTTGGATTAAAATTAGTGTTCGTTTTTTAAGCGCCACTACTCTTTCGATCTTCGTATGCAATCTGTTTCAAGGTTCTGTGAGATTATATCATATTCTACTACTACATGGGATTGTTTTTTTGTCGAAGTATATATGGTATTTAATACTTGTACGTAGCATTTCATCCAATAATTTGGCCAGAAGAATAGTGAAATTTGGATTGGAAATAACTTTTTAATTTTGAAATCTTTTGATGTTGTGTATACGCTCTCATTCTTAAATGTTACGACTTGTTTAGCGAATGGGTAACAGGCTTGTGCGGTTGTCTCTAAACATTAATTATGTAACTATTTGATTTAAAATGTGATTGTTGTGATGTATTTTTAATAGTGCTCTTCTTATGTCAAAGAAATAGTCCTTTTATCGTTCATGTAGTAATATTTTGTAAAGCGAGTATACTATGGTGTTTGTTTTTAGACTAAAGTTCACTTTTGGTTTCCTATATTTGTCCTAAAATTCTTTTTGGTACCTTACATTAAGTTTGTCATCTTTTGGTCCAAATCATAGTATTTTTATCCAAAAAAGTAATTTTCCATTAAATAATGGTTAAAGTGTTTGATCAACTTAATAACTTAATTAGTATAATCTAATTAACTTACTTAACTATAATTATAAATTAAAAGATAATTTTTTTTAAGAAATAGAGTATACGGGGGTCCTCTCCATACACCCACTTTCCCCAATTTTAACTTATTAAATTGAAATTTCACCCAAATTCAAAAAATCCCTACCATCGTCTTCTCCACGGCGATGAACATGGAGGGCTGGTTTAACTGTAGCGGTGGCAGCGAACGAGACCTCCGTATAGCATATGACAGAGGAAAGGCGAAAGATGGAAGCGTCGAACCTCTTCCTCCGCCGCGAAATCCTTCTCCTCCACCGCGAAATCGTTCTCTGCCGCGAAAGCCTCCTCCTCTGCGTAATCATCCTCCTCTACGAAATCCTCCTCCGCCGAGATATCGGCTTCCCTCGCCAAATCTTCCACAGCTGCTGAACACATGTTAGTTCAATATAGTACTATCAAGTAAATTTGTGACGATTTGTGGAAAGCTTTGTGACTATTTGTGGAAAGCTAATTAGTTTGTATATTTTATTATTTATAATAGGAAAAATGAGCAAAGTAAATTTCTTTTTAATCTGATTAATTTTTATTTGAAGTAAAAGAATATTTTATAAAATTTAATATTAAATTAATTAAGTTAATTAGGTTAATTAGATTATAATTAAGTTATGAAGTTGGTCAAACACTTTGACTGTTTATTTTAACTGAAAAGGACTTTTTTGGACCTAAACAATATGCTTGGGACCAAAAGGTCACAAACTTAATGTAAGAGACCAAAAAGAATTTTAGGGCAAATGTAACGGACCAAAAGTGGACTTTAGTCTTGTTTTTAAGTTTCAAAATGAGTGCGCAAAATGAAATGCCTCTATTACTGTGGAACGGAAGGAGTACTAACTAGTATCTCATCTCTGATATGCACGGAACATTGAATTATTTAAAAAATATAATATGGTGGGTAAAATTTATCTAACATAGATAATATTCCTAATTATTTACTAAAGCTTATGCATAAGTTGTTTGTAAAATTTATTAGATCTGTAATAAATAAATTGTGAAGACACGTTGAGAACATGGGAAAAAAGTCATATATAGTTCAGCAGTAAAACAAAATTGGTAAATGTAAATACATTACTGTAGATTAAAATACAAAAGAGTAATTCATATGTTCTGAAAAACTTCTTTGTAAACAACATTTACAATAGAAGACACAATACTATTAAGTTCACCATCCCAAACTAAAATCTTCAATCCTGCACGACTTGTAACTCTAGACACGGCAACATATAATTGGTCGTGGATAAAGATAGGTTTTTTTAAAAATAACCCCACATGCGCAAGAAATTGACCTTGGCTCTTGTTAATTGTCAAAGCATATGACACCGACAAAGGAAATTGTCGACGTTGAAATTTGAATGACAACCTGGTATCAGAAGGCGTTACAGACATCTGAGGATTCAACAATTTATGACCTTGGTTATCAGCACTCAAGACTTTGGCTTCTAAAACATGATCACCTAGACGTGCGTAATGATCAATCGTGTTCCATTACACAATCCGTTAGCAGGATCTATGTTTCTTAACAACATAACAAGAGTACCAACCTTCAACAACAACTCATGATTTGGTTTACCAGAGCACTTAAGATTATTCAAAAATTCTACTGAATGTATCTCCGCAAAACCATTAGAGGTTTGATCAGACTTAGATATGCTATTTGAGTCAAATAAACACGACCATCCGATTGATCCAAAGAAATCATATATTGATTAACCAAGTCAACCACATCCAACGTTGGAGCAAGTATAGCTCAATCATGCAAATGGCAGCTCAAATCTTGGTTGCCATATATGAAGGATAAATAGATTTAACAATGTTTTGTAGAGGATCACCACTCTCAGCCAATATAATATCAGTAGGAAGATCAATATTGACTTCACCATCATTAGGACCCCCAATAACCCCATCTCCAATTGATGCCACCCACTCAGAAAAGTCCTTCAATTTCGACGCTTCCTCACTAGATTTAATACTAAGAAGTCTCATATTGGTAGTCAACCTCAAAACTTTGCAACTACTCCAAAGATAGGATGAGTTAATAGTAGCATTCACAATATCTTGTCGACTACCCTTAGGCACAACTGGTAAAATCTATCTAAAATCACCCCCCAAAACAACCGTTTTCCTACCAAATGGCATCTCCATGCTCAACTCATTGCATACTCTCACGAGGTCACACAAACTCCGATCAACAGCTTCCAAACAATGTTTGTGAACCATAGGAGCTTCGTCCCATATATTAAGTTTCGCTCTCGCAATCAACTAAGCTAATACACTACCTTGTTTTATATTGCGGACTGAATCTTCATTAGGATTGATAGGAATCTTAAACCGAGAATGAGCTGTTCTCCCACCAGGCAACAATAACGAAACAATACCACTGGAAGACACGTTCAAAACAATATCACCTTTTGAACGAATAGCCGCTGACAATGTCTTCCAAATGAAAGTTTTTCCAGTGCCTCCATACCCATACACAAAAAAATAATCCACCGTGATTAGAGTCGACAGCAGACATTATCGTACCATACACATGGCGTTGTTCATCAGTGAACTTCGAGACAAAGATGAAATGATCTCTTGCCAAGTAATGAGACCCGTTTCATGCATGTGTTTTATAGCAAAACCGCACTGATATCAGCAAACTAACGACCCTTTTGAGCCAGATGTGTGTAGATTTCGGCAGAAACTGAAGATCACATCATTCCAGAGGGCGAAAGCAAAAGTTGGGAAAAGAGGAGAAAAGAGGCGGCTTTTGAACTGATCAAGTCATTATCCAACCGGAGCTAGCCAGACCTTGCGCTGGAGAGAAGACTATGAACTCCACTCTAAGGTGTGAAGGACAAAAGCGTCATTTCAGGGGGGGTAGGGATCAGAGCACTACGCCTCCCTATATAAAGGAGCCATGCACACTAAGGGAAGAGAGTTCCCCCACATTTCATTTCTTGCTGAGTAGTTTAGGGAGGGTTCTCTTTAGAGTAGGTAGGATTTCTAGATCTCTTCCAAAGTTGAATTCAAAGTTCTCTCCAATTCCATGTCTTTCAATCCTCTGCACACACTTGGTTCCGTCTAGATTAGTTGGTAGTTAGCTGTTTCTTTTGCTGTTCTCGCACATTTTTCGTTTCTGTTCTGTAATTCCACTCCGAGAAGGGATGACGAAACAATTTCCTGCTTTCTTAGTTTAGTTCTGTTTTCTGTTTATGTAATCGACTCTCGTTCCTGTTTTGTTTCAGTTTAATCTAGTTTCTGTTTTCATTTCCTTTGCTTCGTGCTTGTTTTATATTTTAATCTTTAGATCTGTTTTCTCTTGTATGTTTTCTTGTGAGTCTTAGCTTAGATTTGTTGTTTTCTGCTTGAGTCTCTGTGTTTTGTTTAGATCTACGTGTTTTCTTTTCGTTTCTGCATGCTTTAGCCATAGTTCTTGTTTTTACGTTGTCGTACCTTAGTTCGTAGGAGTAATTTTAAGTTTTATGTGTTTTCTTTTTTGTTTCGTCTTCTTCAGCTTTTCAGATCTGTTGTTGTTCTGTTTTCTTTACGCTGATATGTTGAGGAAGACGATTGTGTTAAAGTTGTTTTACTTTTCGTACCTTTCTGCAGGGGCCTGACAACCCCGTTTATTCTGTTTCTCTTTTTATACTAATGTTTTCTGAGTTGATCAGTTAGGTAGTTTAGTTGTTCAGCTTAGATAGTTTTCTTCTTTTCCGCACCAGTAGATACTTAACCACCCCCTAAAGGTAGTGTGGTAGCAGTCATGCTCCAAGCCGTATCACACAAACAATTCGAAACGCATCATCTCTGTGGGATTGATCCTTACTTCCCTATACTAATTAATAGTATTATTGGTTAAGGTTTTTGATGTCGTATTCCCTTCAGCCTCTCAATACTTCTCACTCAAGTCGGAGCCACTCACCTTGATCAGCCCGAACCTTTACCGGATCCACTCACCTGCAATTTTGTAGGTGAAACAGGCAGAAATAGGCTGGCTTGATCAGGTCGACTGTCCAACTTGAGCAGTTCGCGACGACACACAACTTTCAAGAAGAGGGAGACGGGAGCGGAAGGGCCGACTGTCACCAAGGCTTCCCGATCATAACATAGTTCATCAGAAATCAATCTATTATTAGAACTTTCCAAAGATTGTATCCTCGGATATGGCATAGAATGAAATTCATGCAAAGTTCGTCCTCCATTAACTAACAATTTTTCAATTTCAAGCAATCCCAAATTTTTAATCTCATCGTCATCCAACAACAAATCTACAATAATTTAAAAAGTATATGTAATTAAAAAAACATTATAATGAGCACCTATAAAACTATGGAAACCTGGATGACTTAAGAGTTTACGCCGTTTATGAAGAACATCTTCACATAAATATTTCCAACAGCTTGTCCATGCAATATCTGGTCGTGCAATGGTTTCTGATATTAATAGACTCACAAACAACAATCGTATTGAATGTGCCGAAGCCCAAAAAGAAGCCTCAGTAATGCCATCGATGTACTCTCTATCATCATCCAACAACCCCAATACATAGCAAGCATCTCGAAACGTAGCATACTGAATACCATTAACACACTTAATGGCTTCATACGATGAAGCACCAAGAACAACATTTAGTAAACATCTCAAGTAATACATTTCACCATAACCAGGAGGAACATAAAACAATCTCCGGATAGAATACCTTTGTTTTCTAAGTGTCCAGGTATTTGTGTTCCATACAAACTTCGTGGGGAATTCTGCGTAAGTGAGATCGCTGCCTTCCACATATTTCTTATTTGCTTCCATCCAGGCCAAAAATTGGCTCTCACGCGCTGTTTTCCGATTCAAGACACGTTCCAATGGCTCAGATTCTTCAAAAACTACCTATTGTTCATTTGGCAGATGAAACCTCAATCTTTCAACAACCGGATCCTTATATTGAATGTCGTATCCAAATATTCTCCAAGCGGCTCCACAGGACAATATGTATCTACAATCATAAAACAAACTAACCTCATCCACAATTTTCCACACTATCAGAACCGGTTTCAAAAAAATATGTCGTCACATGATCATAGCCCTTATTTATGTACTTAAACAAATACTCCCTTTGTTCTATAGTAATTGAGGCGTTTCTTTTCAGCACATAGATTAAGTAAATTGTGTTAGGTGAGTTAAGTAAAAGGAGAATAATGTGGAAAATGAAAAAAGGTAGAGAGATGAAGAGAGAATAAAGTAAGAGAGAGTAAAATATGTGTGGAGAAATGTGTTGACTTTTACTAAAAAAGGAAATGACTCTATTACTGTGGAACGTACTGAAATGACAAAATGACTGAATTACTATGGAACGGAGTGAGTACTTGATTGATCGGGATTGATTGCACCATTCCACAATAATATGACCTCCATACTTCATAAGAAGAAAACGATTGTGTGGAATTACAAATCGATTATCCAAAGGCACGCCATCCTTCAAGACAACACAACCATTATTTCTACGTCGGTAAACAAAATAACCATCATCATCAAAATAGGTTTCTGCAATATACTTCTTAGGGAAGTATTTCGTACATCTTCCGTTAGCCATACATGGAGACGATTGTCTAACAATACCACAAGGACCATGGACCATAAATTCTTTGACATTCGCATAATAGTATGGATCATCGTGGGCATCAGGTATTTCAAAAGAAATTATCTCATCAATATGTTGAGAATTAGGTTGTTTATTCTCTTTGCTTAGGAAAAACAAAATATGTGCATGAGGTAAGCCACGCTTTTGAAACTCGATGGTGTAAACAACTGCACAGTAAAAATTTTAAAGCATAAATATATATAAAATATACATTTTAAAAAGTTAAACAATTGACTCAAACGTACCTCCTTTCACAGCTCCAAAAAGTCTCTTACTCTTAAGCTCTCTAATAAAATTATCCATTTTCATTCAAAAAACTCGACATACAATATCAGGCCAATCAACTGGACGCAATCCTTAGGGGTCAAGGAATCTTATAATTTCTAACCAATTTGGGTTACAAGTAAAAGTAATAAATAAATTTGGATACCTTACCCATCTACACATAGCCATAGCATCTTGATAGGTCTGAATCATATATCTAGCACCACCAATAAAACTGGAAGGCAAAATAATGTGTTTTCCATGTTTTGACCCATCTGTCTCTCTTGTCAAAACTGCATCGGTCAATCCCTTGTATATCTCAGCACGTAATTTTTTTTGTTGGGTGCGTACAAATCTTAAGTGGCCCGACTCAATCATAGTATATGCATCAACAATAAATTGTTGAAATAATCGGCGTGAGAAAAGAATAAAAAAACATTCATTAACTCACTCGTGTAACCGATTTGCAAAATACTCTTTTGGACTAATTCGACTCCTACGACTTGTAGAATGATGTGCAATAGATTTAGAAAATGCAACGTCATCTGTATAACCATCCTCACCATATGGGAATAAAAGAGGATTGAAGTGGAAGATAAGAAGGATCGAGCTCAGTTATACATTATAATTGCCCACACTTATATTCTATTATAATTTCTCTATCACCCAAAGCTTCATCTAAATACCCCACAATAAGAACAGCAACCTCAGACACAAAAGGAAGGTTATAAGTTCTCCCATCTCTACCTCTTTTACCAAGCAACCTCAAATGAACATTCCTATGATTTTCTTCATGAAGTTTATCTTTGGCCATCCGAAATGTCACGACTATGGGAGGATTAAAGAAGCCGGGAAGAAAGGGGGAACCGTGGCACAACTGAACATAACAGAATCATCTTGGAATAACTGGCAAAATATATCAGAGTGCGTGATACAAAAGAACATAATTTCAACTTTTACATTGCAGCAGAAGAGTCAAGAGAGAATGACACCATGTATGGAGACACGATTCATCCGAGCATTATACTACTGAAACACATTCGTCACATCTACGCAACACCGCCCTTCGTCATCGCCGCTTAACCTGCACATTTTTAAAACATATGCAGGGCTGAGTACTTGATATACTCAGTGAACAATTGCCAAAATATACTTTACATTAAAACTGGTTTTATCAAGCCATCACCGAGTGAGCTCGGGAATTATCTTAAAAAGGCCCAAGTACACTAAACTCTTTTCTTCTGTAAACTATGACTGTCCAGTCTATTTTCCTGTAGCATATACCATATCTGAACCTGTGTGAACCGGGAATGTGGCCACATTCCAAGTCACTGGACCGGCCAACTCAAAGGATGGCTCACGATCCCCTGGTGTACACTAATCCAAGTAGGGTTTGCGACCTTACTGGGACCTGAATTCGATTAACTGACCTGGTCTAGTAGGGAGGCTCCCCTTGCTAGACAAACAAATAGGCATTGCTAAAAACATAATATGACAAGACAAAATATACTTAGAATTTAAATAACTTAAATCAAACTTGAAAGCCCACATAATAATGTAGGATAGAAAGCCCACATAAGATCATATCTCATAAAAACTATAAACATACTTTCAACCGAAAGCTCACTAAAATACTTTAATTCGAAAGCCCACAATAAAAGTTTAGTTCGAAAGCCCACCTCGTTCGTTTAATTTCCTTAACTTGATTTTCTCGTTCCAACCTTAACTTGCGGAGATAACCTTTTTCAAGACAAAACAATATAAAATAACTACTAATCAAACTTAAAGAAATTCTTAAACTTTTATAGGAATGCATGCCTCCTAAGTAATCCCTTTCATTATTTCACTTATCTTTAAGGAGTTTCTAAAACTCATATTATTTGTTGTTTCTTCTTCCACTATTCTCGGGCTTTGACTAAGTGATATTCCATACACTACTACAAATTTACACAAAACTATAACAACTCGGATCACAACTAATTATTTTAGTTTGCTTAACCAATTTATTCTCCAGTCCAGCAGCTCTTCTTGTTCTTTGATGAATTTTGGCCCAAAATAATTAATTATTCTAGCCTATTGTATTTTCCATAGAACTAGCCCACAATCTTTGCACCAAATTAGAAATTGACCCAACTCTAATTAAATTAGTGGCCCAACTATTATTCAGAAAAAGAGTAGCCCAAATTCTAGGATTAAATCAACCCATATACTCCCTTCTTCTTTCTTTCCCCAACAAAAACGCAGCACCGCCATGAATCCGCCGCCGCCTCCTCCCTCCATAATCTTCCCCCTCTCCCTTTTCTCTCTCGTTTCTCTGATCTGTCGTCGTTGCCCCCCTCTCTCCCGATCTGTCCGCTCTTGTGCGTGCACCGCCAGCGGCTTCGCCGCTTCTTCTCCACGCCTCGTGTTTAAATCTTGAATTTCAAAGTTTGGTGTTTTTAACTTGTAGATTTGTAAAGGTCTTGAAATCACTGAATCGGTGACATATCGGGGCTGTGGGGCTGTCCTCGTGTCGATGGGGTGCCTAAGTCCATACGCCGGAATCCGGCAGATTCATACTCAAGAGATAAGATTCTTAACTTGTGCTTACTTGGTTTGTCTATTATATGACTTTGGTGAATTGTAAGTATGTTATGTGCCTTGCTATTTGGGGGATTCAACGAAGGAATATGTTGTTAAACTTGTTATAGCAGATTCTACTTTCAAATTACATGTATATGCTTGTACATACATTAAAGAAAAGAGAGGTTTGGGATTTACCAGAAGTTGTGTTAAGGAATTGGAATTGAATTTGCTCTTAAAAAAAAAAGGAACTTTCTTTAATATGCTGTCTCTAGTTTTTGATTTCTTGGTATTTGATGGAAGAAAGTGGTGAAGGAAATTGTGGACGAAGAATGATATGTATATATTGTTGGGACACTTCTGGGATTATATTTGTGAGTTAGTGTGCAGGAGGTGGTCTAATCAAAGCAGGAGGTGGAGGTGGGGGATAACTACGTGGCTTGAGGAGGGGAGAGTAAACAAGCAGGAATTAATCAAGCAGGAAGAAGTAGGAGAGCTATCTCAACTTATGTAAAGAGGGACCTTTGGGCTCCAAGACTAAATTATTTTGGTGATTTGGGTTTTCCAAGAATGAGCTCCAAAATGATGTAATTTTTCTTTTTAATTTAGGCCCACAAGAAATAAATTCTTTTAGTAATATTTGAAAATTCGTTGGAGAATAAAACAACAACAACTATTCTATATTTCGTCTCTTTTCCCATACAACTCAACGATAAATATTTTAAAACATAGATGGAAATTTTTAGCACCATCTAAGCCACTTAGCAAAGGATAACTAAGCTAATAAGCTTGTGAAGTTTCGGATTGTTACACGAAAAGTTTTCACTAACACATTATTTCATCCAGCATCTTTTGCACATCTAATATTATTTCGCAATGAAGATTATTTGCAACATTCTTTTCCCTAAAAAAGGTCAAGTAGGATAATTACGTGAAAATTTTAAAAATAATAAATGAATAATTTAAAAAGTGAGATTATAAAGCACATACCTCACGGACGTCAACCTATTAGTCACTTCATTTTCTGTATCATAGATGTACAATTGGGTAAATTTCGGTGAGCAGCCATCTAGCGGCAACAAATTACCCATTAAGTGGAAATTTTGGCCATGCAAACGGAAAGTTATCAACTTTACCTCCAAATAAAGTAAAGGAAAACATTGAATTATAGGAGCGAATATTTTTCATAAAGTGGACACTTTTCAAGTCTTTAGAAAACATTAAATCATATAAAATGGTTGGAGGATGGAGAAGCGTAGGAAACTCAATCTTCCCTTTCACACAACAATTTGAAAATTTTGGTTTCTTTGCTTGAGACGGATTGCCTAATCGTTCTTCATACCAAAAATATACACCAGAGAATGAACATAGAAATGAAGCATCACTAATATCCCAGAATTCTACAAAACATTAAACAAAAGTGAGGAAATTAAAATAACTCAATTTAGTCAACATAATACTTTAAATCTAGCACACATGATTATGTCCAACCGAACAATTACTACTTTAATTTTAAAAGCAATTATAATTACAATTATAATTATAATTTTGGGAGCAAGTTTACGTTGCTCGGGATCCCCAGCACCAAGATGAATATACACAACACAAGCAAAATAGCCATAATAAATAATCGTTTTGCATTTAAAACAGGAAAATGAATCATTTAAATTGTGTTGTTGTAACTTCACCCGATATCTAGATTCTGGAACATTGAAGTCCATAATAGTGGTCCAGTAAATGTTAAATGACACGTAAACACCTTAGCAGATCCATTTGGTGAATTCATCAATTTGGAAGCAAAGAAAAAAGCATCACCTTTTAATATTTAATTAAGAATTGATAGAGTAAATCCAAAGTATCTGTCTATATTGCACTGCTTTATCTAGTTCAAATTCTAGATCAGCATTGCCATACATAAATGTGATTCTTACTGAATCTAGGTTCGTTGCATCACATACGGACTAAATTCTGAAACATTCAAGGAGAAGCATCTTCATACTAATAAACCTCAATCCCCTAAAAAATTAATGATAAAATAAAATAGTAAAATTTACAAATCAATCAAAGAATTAGACTAACTCAAGAAGTTTTTTAAACAAGGGCCATGGATGGAATACATAAATGAAAGAATGGAATGCATAAGGGAAATAAGTAAAAAATGAAATATGTCATTCTCAATGAGGTGCCTATTCAATTACTATTGTAAAAGTTACATCTCAAATTGAAATCAAACTTGTGTTCTGGAGCTGCCCTGAACTGTTCATAGCCAAAGCCTGTCTTCGACTGTGGAGATGGAAGCAAATTTGTCCATTGAGTTTTAGAAAAAATGACTTTGGATCGAATAAAACTAACTAAATGTGGGACGCACTCACTCCACGTAGGCTTTTCATAGCATGTTTGCTTGATGTTCCAAGACTAATTAAGAGCCACTACTCCTATTAAAATAGAAGATCCACCGGTACACTTCCAATTGTAATCAATGGCCACTACTCCCAATAAAATTAATAGTAGTGTAAAACCCCTATAATGAATTACGTAAATTGTATTTTTGTCTTTTCACTTCCACTTCCCTCAATTATTATATGAAAAAAAAACTCTTTTATTTTTCTACATTTAATCAATTATCCTCATTTTCTTTATACAAAATTTGTAAGTACTTATTTAATTAAAAATGTATGAATTGTTCTTCATATCTTTCATACGACGAGAAGTATGAATTCCACAAATATAGGGATTGATTATTATAATTATAATTATAAAATTATACTTAAAATCAAAATATTATATTGTATATTTTAATTTAACACTTAATCACACGTTTTGCTAACCTCCCACTCACTCACGTTTAAATCATATATTTTTAATTGGTTTAAATTATGCTCCCTCCGTCCCACTTTAGGAGTCTCGGTTGAGTTCGGCACGGGTATTAAAAAATGAAAAGGAAATTTGGTAAAAAAAGATAGTGGAATGTGGGTCCTACTTTTTTATATTAGTTTTATAATAAAGTGTGAGTGGAAAAAGGTTAGTGGAATGTGGGGCCTAATACCATTTATAGAATATTCTAACCGGGACTCCTAAAGTGGGACACCCAAAAATGGTAAATTGGGACTCCTAAAGTGGGACGGAGGGAGTACATTTTTAATTTAACACTTAATTAATCATATGTTTTGCTAACCTCCTACTCACTCATGTTTAAATCACATATTTTTAATTCGTTTAAATTATATATCCCACGCTAACCTCCCACTCATTCACGCTTCACGTTTAACTTATACATATATTTTTAATTTAACACTCATATATATGAATCGGAGAATTGGGTCAAGCCCAATGCGCAATTGATAGAGAAGACATTCCTCAGCACTTCATTAAAATTCTTCACCTCTTTAGTGTCTTGAGAATCAAGTGCATATACAACCACTAGATTTTGCGCAAAAAGGGCAAGACTAAGCATGATGACATATATGAGACTGCACATCTCCAAGTATGCTAGAAGATCTTGCGTCTGCCAACTGAAAATTTCTCTGATTCATTAGCACAAGCTTTTCCTTACTTTTCATTTGTTTGTTTCCTGTTTTTAAAGCAGAGGGGGCAATGACAGTAAAATCATCTAACTTCATCCACAAGTCCATGAACTTGCCATCACAGTTAGAGTAAAGTGTACTATTCTTATGCTAATTAATGCAATTAATCTCTGTCTCAAGTAAAGAGGTGTCACCAGATTTAGCGAGTACTTCATTTTGTGCGTTTGCATGCACTTTTCCATAATCAATGCTATGCTCCGAACACTGTGCAATGGTCACCTTCCTCATATTTAGATATCCCATATATGTCATCATGCTTAGTCTTGTCGTTTTTGCGCCAAATCTAGTGGTTGTATATGCACCCGATTCTCAAGACACTAAAGATGTGAAGAATTTTAATGAAGTGTTGAGGAATGCCTTCTCTATCATCTGCGCATTGGGCTTGACCCAATTCCCCGGTTCATATATACGAGGCATGCTTAAAGATCTATATCAAGTGAAGAAGAGTGCCGAAGTCATACAGTGGATACTAAAGTTCATATATCAAATGCTGCATCAATCGGGTCTCGTAGATTCGAAGAAAGAAGAGGAAAGTGACCATGAGAAGCAACACTGACTGTATGTTGCAACTTTGATTCTGTTTTTATATGTTGCAAACTTGAATTCTGTTAGACTAGTATGAAATGGTTGGAGTGCTTTTCAAATAGAAGATGGAGGATCTTAATAGCATGATGTCTTTTTCTCATTTATTTGTCTCTTATCTGAATTAGTTCAAGGTTTGTTTCTGAAATTTTTAATATTCTTATTTTTGTTATAAAAATAGTTGTTATTACTTAGGAGTTGGTCCATTAATCAAGCATTCTTGATCTATCTCAAATGCTCATTTCAATGCCTAGTTTTAACAATTTACACCAAAGAAGACAGGCACAGGCCATCAGTTAACACATCATTATTGCATTTAAATCTTAATAATTTCAAAACAAACAAATGTAGTTATCATGATTTAAGTAAATTTCCTACAAGTTATCTATTATCCAACAAAGCAAAGCCTTGTATTTACCTATTATCCAATGAAGTCAAACAATGCATTTAATACTAATCCACATCTTAATACTGAGACTTTAGTGTATGCATCACAATAAATAATCATGAGTAAAATAAAAATAACAACTTTCAAACTTTCTAATTTAGGAAATCTTTACACCCTTATACATCAATTTATTTACCACTTATACCGCTAATAAAGTGGATCCCATAATCCACTAATATTAATTCCATTATTTTTTTTTCTCTCTCTTACTTTACCAATTTTTCTCTCCTTCTCTCTTATTTTACTAATTTTTTTCTCTCACTCTCTCCTACTTTACCAAATTGTGCATTAAAATCCGTGTCATTTCAAATATTTCTATTTTTTAAAAACGGAGGGAGTAAACTTCTTCCCAATCAAGATGACCACATTCTTGAGTGACACGAGATTTTAGGAAGTATTGTTAGGTGGAATAAAGTAGTGCCACATTCTTGAGTGACACAGGATTTTAGGATGTGTTGTTAGGTGGAATAAAGTAAAGAGAAAAAATGTGGTTGAATATTTTAATGTGGATAGAGGAGATAAGAGGTTATTTCCAAAATTGGAAGTTGAATATTTTAATGTGGAAAGAAGAGATAAGGGGTTATTTTCAAAATTGGAAAGTGGTCATCTTGATAGGGACAAATAAGAAAGGAAAGGTGACATCTTAAATGGGACGAATGGAGGAAAAAGGAGAGAGAAAGAAAAGTAAGTGAGATGAAAAATGTTGAGTTTTAGTAAAAAAAAAGGAAAATGACTCAACTACTATGTAACTTATCAAAATGACAAAATGACTCTACTACTAAAGAACGGAGGGAGTAGTATTTACAATTTTTCAATAATCCATTGAGAATTCGTATTAGATAATATTAATTGGTTGAATCAAAGATTAAAATCGTGATTTGGACGTTGAAACAAACATAAAACAATTGAGAAGATATTAATTTGGGGAAATCTAATATTTCCCCTGAAAAAGGGCCACGAATCAAGTAATTGTAGATAACATATAACCAACCACAAAATATTTCCCTCCGACAGCAACTCTAAAATTCTTTTGTAACCAAAGAAAAACATTTAATAACAAAATAAAAATACAAAAAAAAGGATGAGAAAAAGCTGAGAAGCACACAGTTATCAACAATATTATCTGAATCAACAAATAAACGCAAAAAAAAGAGAAAAAATTCTCGAAATTTCTTTCATTGTTTTATTCCGAAGCTTCTCAACGCAGAAATTCATGGCGCACACAGTCTCGTAGCCAATCCTCTTCACTGTTTGCTCTCACGATGGAGGCTCGTGCGCGACGTCGTTTAGCTCTGCTTTCCTCCCACGTGAATCCACTTGTAGAGACCTCGGGCACGGCCTCGTTTAGCTCGCTGATGGCCTCCGCTTGCAACGGAGGGAATGAGATGAAGAAAGGAGAAGATGATTGTGTATTTTGCAGGATTGTTCTCGGTGAAGCTCCTGCTTTAAAAGTAAACTTTCGTTTTTTCTTAATTCTCCCCCCTTTTTATTGGAAGTGTTTGGAATTTTGAATTTTCCGATTATTATGTTTGTCGCCAAATGTTGGTGAACATTTTTAGGGAATTTTATGCTTCCTTGGTTTGATTAATTGATTGTGTGTAGCATTTTAATTTATTTTCCATTATATCAGTTTGGGTGGAAACTAGAAATATGTGTTTAGGGTTATGGAAGCGAATTTAATCAGAGGGGAATCCATTATAATTTTTGTTTTAGATGAAATTGCCACATTTTTCAATGAAAATTGTGGGTAAAGAGTGTGAGAGTGGTGATGGACAAGTTATTAGCTATGGACATTCTTCTAGATGATGCTAATATCATCACAAATCGCAGCTTTAGTTCTCAGGGTTTCCGAGTGCATTCTAGGATGGACAATGCGGAGGTACTATAGCATTGTCCGACTATGATTGGTTCCGGCCAATCTGAAGTCTATCGAGGCGATAGAGCTGTTTTCTTGATCTGTTTTGGAAGTTAGTGAGTTGGAGATACCTATTGGCTTGTGTTTCGAGGTTATGAGATCAACATGTATGATGTATTTGGAGGTTGTGGTTATGAACTTTAAGCAATGAATGCATCGTTACTGCTCATTAGAGTTGCTATTTCAGGAATATTTGTAGAGGAGCAGTGTGATCTAGCTATCAGTTGGATCTAAGTTGATGATTTTCGAGTTGTTTCATGAAGAATGAAAAAATTGGGATTTTTGTGAAAAAGTTGCAATTTAACTGTTTATTCAGTTCCAAAATCTGTGCTATAATTTTGGTTCTGAAATGCTGCCTTGTTTTCTAATGTCGATTTGTGTTTATAGTCTTTTTTATGGATTGGTTTCTTAAAACTTGTAAGTTTTTAACGTTGAAGCTGCTGAATTTACTCAACTACGAAGGAAAAGAAGTGAAACTAGACCTTTTTGCTGTCTGCGTTCCAAAGTCTGATTATCTGTTACTGTAACATTGTGTTTGGCTGCAGTTATACGAAGATGATGAGTGCGTTTGCATTTTGGATACATATCCTCTATGTCATGGGTAAGGTATCATCTCCCGGAACTCCTCATATTTTTCTGGTCTCATTCTTTTATAGGCCAGGATCGGTATTTGTTCATCTGGAATTTCCCATTTAAGTGGAAGAATATTTACACTTTTTCTAGGCACTCTCTTATTATTCCAAAGGGTCATTATCCCTCGTTGGATGCAACTCCTCCATCGGTAAGTTTTCATATGTTGTAGTACTAAATTTGCTCAATATCTAGGTCTAATTTCCACACTTCCTAAATTTCAAGTGTCCGGACAAATATAGATAACTTCATTAATTCTAACCTGCTCCAGCATAAACCTATTCTGATTGTGGGCTTCCATTGATGCAAGAGATTTATGACTTAAATTTCAAGTGAATGTCGAGGCTTTTCTTGAATGCATTAATATCATTAGTTCATGAACTATAGCATGATTCCTCTTGCTGATTCTATTCTGTGTGAAGCTAATTCATCCTTCATCTCTTCTCCAGTTTAAGTGAGCAGTTTTTCAACCATAAAGTTCTACCAACATATTTCATCTTTACAATGCGAGCAATCAGATTTGATCTCTAGTCTTCCCTAGTTGTGCCGTTCTGTTCTCAACTCGATAGATTATTGTATAAAAAAACTACTACAAGATTTTCGGAGCTCACTATGAATGTACTGCGAGTAAACATGTGTTCACACTGTCACGTGACAATGATGCTTAATTCTACTTATCGACTCACTTCACAGATTATAGGGGCCATGTGTTCGAAAGTGCCTTTGATTAGCAACGCTGTCATGAAAGTTACCGGTTGTGGTACGTTTTCTACTCTCTTTTGCTTACTCCCCTCCCCCTTCATGTCGTTGTTGCAGTGGTGACCATTCTCATGCCATCAGCGTCTCTGTTTTTTCTTACCAACTTCTGTTTATTTGTCTGCTGCTGTGAGTGTGTGTGTGTATGTGTTTCGGCTTCTGCTACTCTATGCCAAACTTACTGTTGCTTTTTGTAAATCTGACACATGGGGTAGTTTCTCCAATTCGACTCTTTCACGCTTTCATTTGGTACTTCAAACATAGATATCTTATCAAAATTCCTTTGCTGCTTATTTATGTTTACGAAACTAGCTCAGAAGAATTTTAACCATACAGATTCGTTCAACTTGCTGGTCAACAACGGTGCAGCTGCTGGCCAAGTTATATATCATGTAAGCTCTAATCCCTTTCTCGAGCACACACTCCCATCCGCTGTCGTAGACGGTCGACCCCTCATATTTAGATCAGGATTTACTGATGTATGTAGTAATTTTCTGCTGCATGCCAAGTTCAGACCCACATCCACATAATACCTCGTAAAGCAAACGACTGCTTGTGGACTTCTGAGGTACCCTCTCCCTCTCTCTATATATCTCTGAGTTGAATAAGAATTGATGGTGAAGTGGAAACGCTCTTGCAGTCCCTACGGAGGCGCCCGATGAAGGTGGACCAAGAAGTTTCACAGCTTGCAGACCGCATTCGTGAAAGCTTGATGTTCGTGAGCAGGTACGAAGATAGCAAAGGTCAAGGATCGAGTCTTGTTGTGAATTAGTTGCGCGTCATCTCTCGGTTCCATATGTGAGTTGTTTTGCTTTGACCTCTACACCATCGTGTGACGAGGTGTCGATTGATCTCGTGAAACGAACTGCATAAATGGTTGTATTCTTATATAGTGTCATTTGTTGCTATGGCTGATCACAGAACTCTCCTCCATGTTTTGTACCATACAAAAACACTGCTCTAGTGCTCTACTTCAGTCGGTTTCTCAGTTATATATTTCAAAATAATCATCAAGCTGACCTTTTTCGTTTGCAATTTCTTAAAAAATTACATTTTCAAAAACAAGTAAGGTAAGTCTTGTGTCACACGTCCAATTTGATCGAAATTACACTCCGCGAACACTAGCAATGTGATATATTATGAACTTTAACATGAGCACAATTGAATGAGCCTTATGAATTAAGTAGTATAAATGAGAAAGATACACTACTACTATTACTCATTTAGTCACATCATTAGGTAATAACTTGACATAAAAAATAGAGTTAATATCAATTTTGGATTTGACATATATTAATACTTTCTCCGTTTCATGTTACTCACTATTTATTTTAGGTTGTCAATTTGATAATTTGAGATTGATTTTTAGTGTAATTAAATTAGTATTTTAAATGAATAAGAGATCAATTAATAACAAAATACTTAATTGACTCTAATATTTTAGTAAAATACCCTGATTCTCACTTAAAATACAAATGGTATAAGTAATTTGAAATGAATCGAAATGGAAAAGTGCGATTAACATAACATGAAGGGGTACAAGCTAACGAACAATTAACATAACATGAAGGGAGTACTAGCTAACGAACAGTTAGCAAACTTACAGTTAGCAAAGTTATTTAGTGGAAACTTACAGTTAGCAAAGTTATTTAGTGGAAACAAGCTGAGCATATTATATCTTTCTAAACTAAAGATGATATTTCTGTTAATTAATAAAGATGTTTTGAATTTACTCCTACATAATTTCTAAATTAAAGAAGTTTCCGACTAATAAAAATATAATACTACTAGTAGAAGATGTATTTCCACGTCAACTTATAAAGTCCTGATATGGTCAACCCTGATATAAAAATGACCTTATCCAATTCAGTGCAGCTGCTCGTAGCAAAAAATTATCAACAATTATTTTTTAAATCATCCATCAAATTTGAATAATGCCACGTCAGATTCATATTTAAGGATCCATATAAATGTGAAGATGAATATTGACCAACCTGATAGAATAATTTAACTTAAGTAGAAAATTGTACACCTAATTTCGTTTTATTATCTCTATCCAATTTGGTGTCCTATTAATAGATTTGTCAACTCTTTTAATTTCCGGTGTTTATATCATTCAAAAGTTTAAAAATTCCTAAATGCCTATTATATGAATAAATACAATAATTATTAAATAATTTTAAAATATTATGCCAGGTGAAGATAATCCAAAATATATTTATGTGTTTCTCACTTTCTTTGGATTCTTGTGTGGAAGCTATGCTTCTAGCGTTTTCATCATTTTACATTTTATTTGAACGTAGTTTTAACATAGGAGTCTTACAAAATAGTTTTTGCGTTTCAAATTTCATAAATTAAATCACCATTAATCATAATTAACCAATTATTAACGCTAGTGGGTCTGGCAATAGCAAAACCAGCAAATCTCTCGATCCAATTCAAAAACGTCAAATCAAAAACATTTTCTCTCACATCAAATTTCCCAATTCCCCTCCGTTTCTCTTTTTCAATTTTCCCCAATTCTCAAATAGCGCCCGTCCACTTTAGAGAGAGAGAGAGAGAGAGAGAGAGAGAATAGGTAGGAAGAGGAAAATGTCGCCAACAATGGTGGCGAAACAAGCCGAGCAGCTCAGGCAAGACGGCAACACGTACTTCAAGAAGGATCGCTTAGGTGCCGCCATTGATGCTTATACTGAGGTAGGTTTTTCTAATTTCTAACTGATTTCGTTTTTCATCTTTTCTTTCCTCACCGTTGCGTGTTGCTCAAAACTTCGATTATTCTAAGGCTATTGCGCTGTGCCCTAATGTTCCGGTGTATTGGACCAATCGCGCTCTCTGTCATCGCAAGCGGAAGTATGTACGATCACTGAACTTGTTTCAGAGTTGTTCTTTCCCCCCTTTTTTTGGTTTTTATTCGTTTTATTTTTCATGATGTGCAGTGAATGGGCGCGTGTGGAGGAGGATTGCAGGAGAGCGATTCAGCTCGATCACCATTCTGTAAAGGTATGGTAGGTAATCACTGTGGAAACATTCTTATAGTAGGAGTTATTTGATTGTACTTTACTGTTTATGCTGAGGTTTATGTGAATCGCTGAAATTGAATTAGTAAGTGCAAATAAATGTGAAAGAGTGTGTGATACATATGACTTTCTCCTTTTTTTTTCCTTTTAGTAATTGCTATATAAAATTTAATGGACTGTGCCATGGTAGACTCGAACTTGATACCTTGGGGTCAGACATTGACCACTCAATTAGCATTGAATTCAATGGGAACAATTGTTTTTATGCCGTTGCCAAAGTAGCGTTGAATTCAATGGGATCATTTGTTTTTATCATTAGTTCCTGATAAGGTGCTACTGGAACTTTATCACTCTTTTTCTTAAGGCAGAGTGAGGAAAATGTTGACATTTTCGGGTAGAAAAAGGGGAATCGTCGTTCAACTATGTAAACTAGTTGTGCATGGGGATGTAGTAGTTGGTGAAATTATAGCTGGATTCCTTAAGGCAGAGTGAAGAGAATGTTGATATTTTCTTGTTGTAAAATGGGACATCGTGGTTCAACTCTGGACTTGTAGTACACACACATACAGGAGTTGGTCAAATTGTTGATTGATTCCTTTGTGTTTAAGTTGTTGGGGCTATAGATGCACATATTTTCTTTTCTTTCATAAGTATTAGATGCTAAATTTTTCCGTGCGGATGCTCTTTTCTTATTATGTTAATATCCAACAAACATATTTTCTTGCATCTGGCTTTGGAAGTTATGGAAGCCTTTGGAAACTTGAAATATCATGAAAATATGTGTCTGTTTGCAAGCTGTAACCATTAACAATGCTCTGGTTGCAAGTTGGAACTATTAACAATGAGCTTGCAAGTGTTCCCTTTGAAAATATATGCTGTCGTTTAAGCATGAGAGTTTGTTCTGATGTTGGATTAAGCCTTGAGATATTCTTGCGGCTTTAAATGTAGTAATATGAATATTCTTCTACATTTATCTTCGGAAAAACTTGCAAACTATAATTGCAACTAAATATGCATGCCTTTGCATTTCAGGCTCACTATATGCTCGGTCTTGCTCTGCTGCAAAAGAAAGAATATGCAAAAGGGGTGAAAGAATTGGAGAAGGTATGAGGGATTTGCATAAATTAGTGAGAGCTGAGGGATTTGCATAAATTAGTGAGAGCACTCTTTTTCTTGAGGTCCAAGTCTCCAAGATCTGTTTTCATATGATTGCATGTGATTCATGTTCACTACTTTGGTTTTAAATGTTTAGATATTACTTCATCAAGATATGTCAAGATGAATTGTGGCTGGTATATTATGATTTTTTATTTTTGATTGTTGAGATTTTGTTGAAAATGATTTGTTGTTCGTGATGCATGATGTTACTCATAGGCATTGGACCTTGGCAGGGGTGCGAACCCCCAAGGATATATGGTAGAGGAAATATGGCAAGAGCTTGCAAAAGCAAAATACTTGGTATGGGAACATGAGTCTACCAAGCGGTCTTGGGAACTTCGAAACTTAAAGTAAGTTCTATCATTGGTTTCTCTTCTTTGCCGTTCTTAAAGTTTCTTTACGTTTTGCTTATGGTATGGCATGATATCTGTTTTTTTTTTCTGATGAAATCAATTCAGTTACCAAATGTTTTCTTTGTCTGCATTGCTTACTGTGCCTATATGCTTCAATAGAGAAGCTTGCGAAGCGGCCTTGATCGATAAATGTAACCGTGATGCTTCTGAGAAAGAAGGTTTTGTCGAGGATAGTCACCGGTCTACTGTAGATCAACTGAACGCCTTGAACCTAGTATTCAAGAAAGCTGCAGAAGATGATACCCCAACAGAGGTTAGCATTGATGTCTTTGTATGTTCATATGGTTACCATCTTGTTGAATTTCCATGACACCAGTTATGGATTTTCAGGTTCCAGACTACCTGTGCTGTAACATCACTCTAGACATTTTCCGTGATCCTGTAATCACTCCAAGTGGGGTAACATATGAAAGAGCGGTGATCCTAGATCATCTCCAAAAGGTGACTATCACGTCTCATAACTCACAGGATCATAATTGTCATCATAATAATGAATATGACTTCAAAGTTTCCATTGATTAGGTGGGTAAATTCGATCCCATTACCCGTGAAACACTACATCCATCTCAGTTGGTGCCCAATTTGGCCATAAAAGAAGCTGTGAGAGCATACCTGGAGGTGCATGGCTGGGCCTATGAGATGGATTGAAGCTGTTCTGGGATCTTGGATTTGTTCATGTAAGTATATGCTGCGTCTCTCCAGCAGAATGAGGATAACAGATCCATAACTATTGTTGAGTACGTCAGAACACCCTAAGGTCTATTGAACAGTGTGTCGTCCATTGCATAACATATATGCCCGATTCTATTAGTAGCAGATTAGAAGATCACATAGTTCATAATTTCATATGTATAGTCTCCAGAACCAAACTTGTACAGTGTTTGTCACAGACTTTTGCTGGGAGACGAAAATCTTGTTTTGTAGCCTACTCGAGCTATTCTTACTCTCAGACGGTCTTCTGTTTGTGGCTAAAGTTTGAACTGGAAATCTTGCATCTAATCTTGAATTTTTCCATTTAGGTGTCTTTTCAATTTAGTTTGGCTGTTATTTATGGCTGCTCTCTAGCTAGCTCGACTTTGAATTTAAGGCATTAGTAGGATACGAACTTGGAACTTTCTCCTGGAGCCACTCCTACATCCAGAAAGTGTTTCTGTTATCTGTCTCAAGTTTGATCAGAAATATTCCATCTAATCTCGAATTAGGCTATTACATGAAAAACATAGCATGTGTTATTATATGATACTTCTTCATTTCATGAAAATTTGCATGAGACCGTCTAATCATTATAAAACATGGTAACATCCGGATGATTGTAGTTACATTGTCATTGAATATGAGTTTGGATCTGTAACTTGGCATGTCTCAGTGAGTCAATTTCACATAAGCTAGAAATTTTCTCAGTTATTGGATCATTGTTGTATCAATCTCAAACCAATGTTTTAAAAACTGGATTGGTAAGTGAACTGCAAAACTTTCGGTTTATTGTTCAACTGGTCATACTGGTTTGACCATTGGTTGGACTAGCAAATGGAGTATATATTAGTAGTATATTTTTTAGTAAAATCTTGTCTATCTTTACTGGTTTTCTTGATGGTTGAGCTTGCTTGTGTCTGCTGTTAGTATTTTTTTATAAAGTTTATTGCATACTTATTTTTCTAGTTTATTGCATACTTATTTTTCTATACATGTACATTTCACAATGTTTATGGATATTATTTACCGTCTGCTTTGGATATTCGATGCTTAGTATAATTTCTTCTCTCTCTTTTAATTGTAATTCTGTTTGGCATGTATACTACCCATTTATGAAATCAAAGACCGAAATCACTTAATTTTAATGTGTATAATACATTGCACTCTTGTGGTTTGTTGTTTCCTTTTAAATGAAACTAGCTACACGCATCAGGGTGAATGATGGATCCAGAAAATACAGATCGCGGGGTTAGATACAGTGCATAAAAAATATTTATAATATTTAATAATTATTTTTAAATAATAATATTATAATTTAAAATTCTCATAATTTATTAGTATTATATTTTAAATATATTAAAAAAAATAAAAGAAATCAAATCGTTTTCTTTAACAATTTTTTAATATTTCGCACATTGAATAGGTTTAATCTAAAATCAAACAAAAAATTTAATCTGGGGTGAATTGTAAACTATCAACTATCATATATTTATAGTCCAAACAAATGAATTGGGGGATATTCTAAAGTCTTTTAATTTCCTCCATTTATGATAAGAAATTTAATTTGTTAATGAATTCAAGTGGACACTGGACATATAACGGTTCATGCAATTACGTCTAAATTCATTTTAATAGTGGTAATAGTATATTATTTGGTCAAAATCGTAAAGATTTTCCACCGTAACGACCTATGAACATGAATGACATTCATGTGTAATGCTCATGCATTCTCACAATAATAAATTATCATCATTATTAGAAAACTAAATTTACATTAATATTTTCATTTTTACATCTTATATTTATAAATATTTAAATCTATATCCAAAATTCAATAAAATTGGCCTTTTATATATGTATGGATTACTCCCTACCGTCACATGTACTAATTAAAGAAATTACTCCTACTACTTGCAGTTATAGTCAACTTTAAGTGATTCCACAATGTCGATTTCAATGATGATTCATATGTGTTGATGTTAATAGTGACTCATTATGTCAATTTTGCTATTTTAGCAAGACAATTAAGTTGAGCCATAGGTTGTAAATTCTGGTTTTTAGTGGATGGATAAAGATAGGATTCAATTATTTTATTGGAAAGAGGTTGTCACGGACATTATTGGCTGCATTTGATTCACATTTGTTAGAACCATCCATACGATTCTCAATTATAAATTCACTACAATCAAGATACCAAATCTCTTTTGTATATATATGATGCATGGGTGCGATTCTCAATTATAAATTCACTACAATCAAGATACCAAATCTCTTATATATATATATATATATATGTTTGTGTTAAAATGACAACCACTCTTAAAATGACAACGTGACAACGCTTATACAACAATATTATAAACGCTACACAGCAATATCCAACACGTTAGACAGCAATCTATAGATTCTTTGTCTAACATGTTGGATATTCTTTGTTCAAGAAAAATTCTTTGTTTAAAGGCCAGCATATTATTGCCCGTCTTTTTTGGTTTTTTTTTTTTTTTTTTTTGCCACGTGGCAACTTATTATTCGTCCACGTGTACAAATGATTGACTAGAAATGGTGGTATGGTGTTATTTTAAGGGGTGGTGGCACCCTAACATGCCCCTATATATATATATATATATATATGATGCATGAGGTGCGTATCCCATTGTATTGCTAACTTATCACTAAATTATTAATTACAATTAAATGATAAATACTGGACTAATAAATCAAGATACAAGATCATTAAGCTGCGAGTATCACTACAAAAAATATCAATTTAAAATTATCTTCAAATTTTAAATGATTATAACTAACTTTTTAAAGTATCTTAAAATTTTAAATGATTATAACTATCTCAGTTTAAATTATTTTACTCAACATATCAAACTAAAGATAATTTTATAAGGATTTTAACGATATCTCACTTGCATATGTTACGATGTCAAAATTTGAAAAAAATCTTGAATTTTCGTGTTTTTCAAGTAACAGTTGAATGTCAACATAGCTATCATAACATGTCAATATAATGCATATACAATGTCAATGTTAAATTATATTGACATATTTAAGGAATTGTATTGATATGTTTATTACACTATATTGACAATTTGATTCAAAATCCTAATTTTAGTAGTTCTCTAATCATTTTAAATTTAAATAATAATAAAATGAAATTACACATGCCAATTTATAGATCACTAAATCTCTAAAAATTTTAGGTTCTTAAATCAGTTGTAGTCAGCTATTAAATATAAAGTTACCAATTTATTAACGCCCCTATAATTCATAGTAGTATAATTATTAAGACTAATGAAGAAGACATAAAAAAGAACACGAAGAAGAATTAATTACGCATATCCCTTCTACCCTTAATATAAGCAAAATCAGCATCAAGCAAGTTCACCAGAAATTGCATTGCATGAAAATAACATAATTTATTTATTTGACGTAAAATATACTCCACTCGTTTAACATATAAAGCTATATTCTGATAGCTCAAATTGAGCTGTTTATGAGTGGAGTAAGGCACGTGAAATATTTCAACCGGATTTGATTTGATTCCTTAAATTATAAACAAAGCCAAAACAACCCTTTTTTATTTGCTCCACATAAAATTCACGCAACTACTAAATTCCCATGTGATCAATTTCAAAATACACAATCGACAAATTTAACTCGTCAATTTCTAAATACACAATCGACAAATTTAACTCGTCAATTTCTAAATACACAATCGACAAATTCAACTCGTCAACTTGATATGAAAGAAATTACTACTACTATAATAATAATAATAATAATAATAATAATAATAATATACCAAAAATGACGCCCAATCACGCTGAGTTTGAACAATTTTGGACAAGGATCTCAAAGCAAGATCATTACTAGTATTATTTACTAAAACTAACTAGTTCTAACAATATGATCAATTTATTCCTAAAAGCATAATATACACATGAACTCAATGTGTGTGTATATATATATATGAAAAGATATGTGGTGAAGAATTTTACAGATTATTTGCTTGATCAATATCACGAGGTGTAGTTGTTATTCGACCCTCGATTCATTCTCTCAAGAATGCCATTGGCTTTCCTCTTAGCTCTAGAACTCCCATCTTCAGCAAGCTTCGATATCGTGCGATACGTCGTCTCCTCCTCCTTCATCGCCTTCAACATGGACCGGTCACTGTAGCAGACGTTGTAGAGAATCGCAGCACAGTTCTCCTTGTTGCGCGCACAAGACGTCTCCCTCATTATACCGAGCAGGCAAGAGACGGCCTTGAGCTCGCCCATCTCCTCGATGGCCCTCTGGCTGGTTGAGAGCATAGCAAGGATCGATAGCAGCTCATCTACGTGGTTCCTGCTCTCGAGCTTCTTCAAGATCACAGGCACCGCCCCATTCCTGACCGCCCTCACCTTGTTCTCGAGAAGAATGCACAGGTTGAAGATTGCCGAGGTGACATCCTTCATTGCAGATGGGTGCCCCTCGTCCAATAGGTCGATGAGGGATTTCAGCGCGCCAGATTTCCCGATCAGAGCCTTGTTGGAGTCGAGGGCGGATAGCGTGAAGAGGGTCGCAGCTGCATTGCTCCTCGTCTCGATGGTTCCTGACCTCAACGCATCCATGAGGAGGGGTATGACCGTTGGCGTCTCTGCAACGAGCTTCTTGTTGCTGTCGTGGATGGAGAGGTTCAAGAGAGTAGTGATTAGATCTTCCCGGAGGTCCGGGTGAGGCTCAGCCCCATCCTGCTTGGTCTGAGATAGCGGAGACAGCAGCTGAGGGATTGCATCCAGGGATTCACCAAAGAAGGAGCGGAACGAAGGAGTTCTCTTCGTGAGGTGACGAAACTCCTTGGCCGCATCTCTCTGGTCCAACCGCGAAACAGAAGATACTTTCTTGAGCAACGAGACAAAACGAGCCTTATCACCCTCTGTCATACCATCCTCGTTGGTGTACTCGAGGGATTCAGGCAGCTTGATGCCATGCATTTCGCACCATTGCACAATCATGCCCCGAACCAAGTGGTTCGGGGTGAGGATCGTGTGGGAAAGCACCTGCTGAGTTCGAGGGCAGGTTCGGTTCCCTGATTTTAGCCATTTTTGGATGAATGGCCTATCAAATGTCTGCAATTTTGCAGGAGAAAATGTATAGTAAACACTATGAACCGAAATTTAGATCTAATTGCAATAGAATTCCAGTTACAAATAGATGAATCAAAATGAAATATGCGACATCATATTTATACAAATTTACATAACAATATGAATATCCCCAATAAACAAACACCTCATATGCAGAAGAGAGAAAGAGCCTCAACAAGCAAGGGATCGAAAGAGAAAACGGTGTAAATCATTTAAGATTCTCAATTCAATTCCTTCATCAATATAAGCATTTCAACGCTAAAATCAAAAAAAAAATAGTTTCAACAAAAAATTGCTAGAACATAATGACTTGGAATTCCATCAATGATGTCAACGGCGGTTATACGAAGTATAAAATAATAATTTAAAAAAATAAAAAAAAAGAGAGAGAAAACGATCGATTTACCTGACCGGAGGCGATAATGACGGGATCTCTCATGAGTTGCAGAGACAGCGGGCATTTAAACTCCTCCGGCACCGCTGCCTCTCCGCCGCTTCTATTCAGCTTCAATTCACTCAAACAGCGCAGCGTTTTGTGCGCTCTGTCAATCGCGTCGAGATTCACAACATCGTTGCCGTCATCATCCGCGATCGATTTCACCAATTTCTGCAATTCTCTTTTGAGCTCCATCGCTCTATCCGCCGCCGCCGTTTGTTCCCCTTCCACCACGCCGCTTTTCGCCATCACCTTTCAATAATTCAATTCCTTTCCTACGCTTTCCACGAATGAAATCCACTTGCGTTTTTGATTCTTTGTTATCTGATTTCCCCCATTTTCTCTCTAGTCGAGTGGCTTTCGCTTTTAGTCTTAATTGAAGCACTCTCTCTCAACTCAATACACAGACGAGGAGAAGACACCTAATTTTCCTCATTTTTTCTTTTATTATAGCCTTTTTATATCCCAATTTTCATTAATTCTAACACCAATTTTGATGGTAAAAGTTGGAACGGAATTTTGACTGATATTATTAATCCACATTTGTATTAATGGAATATTTATTCCAATGCTCATAATATCTAATAAAGAAAATGGAATTGATACGTCAACCAACGTTAATAGCTCACTAATTTTTTATGAGTCATGACACATAATCAAATACTGCTACTACAATCAACCATATATTACTACAATAACTTTTAATATGTAATTTAAACTATTCTACGTACACGAGAGGTTACAAGATTGTATTCCAGAATTAAATATGTGGTTCATGAGATTCAAAATCACAATTCAATTCTAGATGGATAATCATGAGATAATTAGTCATAACTATGACTAAAATAATCTCACAACTCTATCCTAAGTTATATCTTGGTACTATTTTATTTAGGAAACCGAACACCACCGACTAGTATAAAGCTAGATCTTAGAATCATTCACAATTAATCGTTGAGAAAAATATAATAAAGATAATTCGGTTTTAGGAAATAAGATATTGTTGAAATTAATTAAGTATACTTGTTCAGGAAACAGAATCAGAGTCCACTTCATGGTCAAAATATATCTTCCAATTGTGACATGAATTTAGAGAAAGTAACAGCTAAATTATGATAAATAAGTGTAATATTAAACGGATATATAGCTTTTACCTATAATATGGAGTATAATATATAGTGATAAATGTAAATATATTCAACACACATAATTGGATATTTTAGATATTTTATACTCCATTTAAAGTTGTTCATGAATTTCAATTATTTTATATCAAATTAATATACTTATATAGTCACACTTTTGCTATGTTTAGGGAAAGGGTAATATTTTCAAATTAAATATATAAGATTTGGGAAAAGATTATAGAACTGAGTTTTCTTTTAGGATTCAAAATACAACTGAGATAACTTAATCAGAAAAAAATATACTATGAAACCAATTTCAATAAAATTGGTACGGTCTAATTAGAATGTAATATTATATTTATTCCTATAATTTACCAAGAATATGAAAGGGATGGCTTCCACTCCTATACCAAGCAAAATGAAGTATTTATTTTTGGCAAGTTTTTCCTAAAGAAATTTGTTAATTTTTCTTAGTGAAACAAAATTTCGAATATAAGTATAAGGTCATATGATCTCGACTTGTCATAGAAATGAAAAATTAAGGAAATTTTCACACATTTATGAAATCTTTATGTTAATAACAAATTCAAATATTATTAATAAGATAATAACATAATCATGAAAACATCTCTAACCATTTATGCTAAATTAAAACACATTTTAGTGTAAATGTCATATCCATGATTTTACTTCAACCATTTACACTAAACTCAAACTTAAAATATTCTCTATATTATGCATTTTTACTCACAAAATTTAAAAAAAAAAAATGTTTTGTTTTAATATAAACCAAAAAGTAGATACTATTTTTTACTAAAAAACTAAAAATTAGATTGATTTTGGATTACCATTAGAGTAATTGTCTACCTTATTTTATGTTTTAGCATACCATTTGAGATGGTCTTTTCGCACAATAAAATTAGAGAACCACATAATCATGGTTTTGAGATTATATGATCGTATTATGTAAATATTAGGGCCATTTATTTAATAAATTTTCCATGAAAAAGTAGTCACATAATTAATACTTAGTAAGTTAATAGTGTAATCATGTACAATACTATTAGAAAATCACATATATAATTGTGATTTTGAGATTATATATATGATGTAAATATAAAGGTCGATTATTTAGCAGAATTATGTCATGAGAAAGTAATCTTATTAGTATGATTTTTAAATTGATGTATTTATTTAATTTTTTTCTACATAACAAGAAAAGTAATAAGAATCGTAAAAATGAAGAAAGTAGTGTAACTTTGTAGATTTTTAATTTATTTCCTAGCTTCTTAAGTTTTTTCGCTTTCTAGTTTTGGGTTATATGAGTATTTAAATTTATTTTATTATTGTTATTATAATAACAATCCTAATTATTAATTGTTTTTATAATTAAAATTACTATAATTGACAATATGGTAATAACCCTAAATGTATAACAAAATGATAACAATAACAACTACTACTACCACTATAACATAATGTTACAGGTTATAAGCAAACCTTAATTTAAATTTAAAATTATGAATAATAACTATTTGATTTATAGATCATACTTACTTATAATAATTATAGTAGTAATAGTAATAATAATAATTTCCATCATTATACTTATAATTAATAATTCATCAAACAATTTTTATTGTAACTTTTAAATTATGGATCTTTGTAGTACATTATTATTATTATTATTATTATTATTATTATTATTATTATTATTATTATTATTATTATTATTATTATTATCTCAATTTATAATTTAATTAAACAATTCATAGTTTAATTATTAATTAGAATTTCATAACAAATAAGTTCTACTATAATTTAAGATTTCTTATAATTTTCCTTTATATTTTCAAATACATGATATTTACTACGAGGAACATATTCTCATGAATCATATACTTAAGAAACAAATGAACCCTAAATGTAACTCTATAATCTTAATTAACTAAGAAAAAATATTATGTAGGTTGTTTATTGTGTTAAATAGCTAGTTTAAAATTTCTAAATTGGGAGGTACAGTACTTCCTCTGTTTCAATTTTAAAGGTCTGTTTCAATTTTAAAGGTAGTAGAGAAATTTATTTTGGATACGGGATTTAAGAAATTGATATATTAAAAGTTGAAGTGAAGAGAGTAAAAGTACTAATACTCCATTCGTCTCACAAGAATATATATTTTTTCCTATTTAGTCCGTCTCACAAGAATATGCACTTTCCAATTTTGAAAATTCTTTTCACTCTAATGAGTTGAGACTCATTCTTCACTAACAATACTTTAATTACTTTATTTCTCTACATACTTTCCTAAGTTTACATTAAAACCCGTGCCGAAACCAAAGTGCATATTCTTTGGGGACGGATGGAGTATGAGAGAAGATAAGTTTTTGTCAAAAAAAAAATTACTCAACCAATTTAGGACAACCAAAAAAGGAATACGACTCAATTATCCTGGGACGAAGAGAGTATTATTTAGTAAATTATAGTAGCATTATACTATTAAGGGCAAATTGTCTAAAAAAATGATCAAATATTTGTTTACCATGACTTTAAAATTAGACGAAAAAACTATAAAGTCACGATTTGTTCATAACTTAAATCACAGACGTCCACGTATGATTTTCTTGATGTCATATCCTACACAGTTTCACTATAACTTTATGTTTTAAAAAATTCTCTACAAATTAAAATTTCAATTGTTTTAAGTTAATTTTAAAATAGAGTACAAGATAAAACCAAATTTGACAAAGCTTAGTTATTTTTAGAGTCACTTGAAACTGGATATTTGCGAATAAAGAAGTCAATTGGTGTCTAGTGAGGTGTGATACTCTATAGTTTGCCGCGTGGGCCCTACATCTGAGGGGAGCGTTGAATAGTGACGTGGCATTTTATGGTGCTGTCGGTTTGTCGTTTTCGTTGCAGACATGGCAAAGCCAAGTTGGATGGTGTCGGCATCTTACACGTAGCTGTTCCTCAATTGTGTTATTGCAATTTGAGTTTTTCTTGTTCCTCCAAAACTCCTAATCTTGTTAGCATTTTCTTTTTCTTTTTATCTGAATTACAATTTATGGTACTTTTCATATTACTGCAAATCTGCAATAGTACTAGATTAGATTGGACAACAAGTTTAACTATATTAATTGCAAAAAAAGAGTGTTAATAGAAATTAAAATACATTCTTGAATATTTTCGATTGCCATCAACTCTAATTTTGGGAAATAAGTTGTACTTTTTCCGTGTTCTAGAAATACTAGATACTTTGAAGATATTAATATGCAAAACTAACAACGTAAAAGAGAGATAAAAATGAAAGTGATTTAAGTATTATTAATAAAGAAAGAAGTCAATCTTATACGAAGTAGTACTCCTAATCTCCTATAGACCTGCATTAATTTGTGGATGGAAAAAAAGAAAAAAAGAAAAAGTGAAACTATTGTTTACTGTCATTATAAAATGATTAATTTTTTGCTTTCGAACGCCAATTATGAAAGTTCAAAAAGGGCAATGTAGAGTGTTAATAAAAAAAATCCACCGAATATAAGCAAATGTAACATTCCAACTACAAAATCTTTGCTTTTGACCATTGCTTTGGAAATTTATGCATAGCCATGATTACCCTTCAATTTCAACTTACCGACATTGATGACAATATTGTGTAATAATCACCTTTTTAGTATACATATTTAGGTAGCACTTGCTGGGTCTAACCTGACGTTGGTGGTTGTTGACCAGGGATGAATCTAAGAATGTAAATGGAAGGGGCAAAATTATATGTACAGATCATTTGAGAATTTAAGAAGGGACAAATATAAAGAAATTTTACAAATTTTGCAAAATTATTAAATAACATAGTATATATCAATATATTTGAGGAGGGGCATTTGCCCCACCAAGTAATGCACTACATCCGTCCCTGTGGTTGATGATCAAATCAAAGACAGAATACAAGCTAATTAAGAACACAAGCGATTACGTGGTTCGGTCTTTGCAATCTACATCCACGAAAAAAATGAGTTTATCTTCGTTCACTCTTACTATCAGATTTACACACAACACACAATGCAAAAATAAAAACGAAATAATCAGCTCAAAAAACATGAGTTGGCTACTCGTTTCCTCTCTTCTCTCTTTTAACGTATTAATGATTTCATGTGTACAACAATGCATAATAAAAAGGCATGTTCGGCTTGAAAGATTACATCTCATTATTGAATATGTAATGTTTGTTTCATAAGATTGAATCTAACATGCAACTTAATCCTATATGCACTTGCGGATCCAATTAATAGCAAGGGGTACCATTGCACCCCCAAAATATGGAAGTAGCCTAGTGGTAAAACAATCATTTCTTCACGGCAGCAACCCGGGTTTGATCCCTATATAGCGCATTTTTGGCTATTTCTCTCAACTTCATTTACAAATATAGTCATTTATTATTTGTTTTCTCATTATACTCCACAGTAGGTACATAATAAAGCATGTATGGTTAAATGTATGTTTATGATTTCTATTATGCTCATCGTATCTTAGATTCTATAGAAAATATGATGCGTTTTATTTTCAGTTTAAATATTTGGAACTTTTTATAAATTAAAATAAATTCTTTGTTATATAAATATCTAAAAATTCTCAATTTAATAGTGAATTTTTTTCAAGTAATAATACTAATTTTTTTATTTAATGAAATGACTTAATAGAAAAAATTGAGATAGCAAAAGAAAAAAGATCGATTGGATTTTATATTTTTAAGTCAATATAATTATTTATCGCACCAAATTTCTGGATCAGCCACTGCCTATATGGATAATCATACGATAATTAATGTAAGTCATAGCCACCTCCTTCCAACAAAAATAATCTCATAATTTAATCCTAAATGGATAATTATATGGTAATGAGTCATAACAACGGATAATACTAAACTTATATAGTAATAGTAGTACTACTTGCTATGACTAACTCATTAATCGCCTCTAACTAATCCAGTTGCACAAGCTTGATTACAATTACAACGGCTATAACCGTTCTTGGCTCAGCACTTCGCATCACATGTAGTTGAAGATCAACGCGTGATAAGAGTACAACCAAGTACCAACAGTTTTCTTGAAGAATTTTATTTGCACTTATATAAATCCCAATAAATCTTCACCTTGCCCATGAAATGACATAGAACTCTTTAAACTTATCGGTTGCAAACATTATTTAAACTTGGAAAATGTTAATGACTTTGTGAGCATGTACGCTGCATTGTGATCCGTGGATATCTTCACTATTTTCACTCTTCCTTTTTCTACTTCTTCTCTGACGAATGCATCATTATGCTTGCCTCAAACCCTCGTTCCCAAATGGCCTCCTTCACAACTTTTGTCAAAGCCATATACTCATCTTCTGTACTTGAAAATATTTCGATAACAAATATGAACATGAATTAATAATTTAAGAAAACAAATTCAAGCTATATTACAAAAAAAAATAAAAAATGAAACCCATAACCTCTTCCAAATTTCTTGATTGGGCTTTCGATCCAAATTTTTGGGGTCAGCCAATTATCTCAAGCCCAATAACTATGTGTAATTTGGCAAAGAATTGAATCAACTTTATGATAATCTTCTTTAGATGAAATGATTCTAAATCGAGTAATCCTGTCGAATTCATCATAAAATAGTATGCTTATTAATCACTGTATAAGCCGTGACAGAGAAAAGTAAAAAAGTATGAATAAAAAATAAATTTGTATATGGGGAGCTTACTGCTTATATTACTCATCCTGCCACGTGCATATAGTTAATTGAGTGGAAATGAACTACTATTAATAGAATAATGGTTAATGAATTTCGAAAAATAAAATGCACACAGAACGATCTAATCCCATCTCTCCATTTTGAAAAAATAATAGCTGACGGCAAACATAAAATAAAATAAAATAATATAATATTCATACCTATTCAACGTGGCAAATGTTGATACAGGGGTAGTACAATTTTATTTGACGTGAAAATGAGTAGATCCACGTTTTAGGGTATCAATTGGCAGCTGTTAATAAAAATGTAGAAATTGTAAATTTTCAGTCACGACATAGGAGCCTAAGCTTGGATTCAATTTAATTAGTTTTATAAATACGACATTTACTAAACACGAGAATGAGATTTAGCAGTTGATGAAATCTAAGAGAGACGATATTGTCATTTCAGATCGTTAAGATATTAGTACTAGTATAAAATAAAAACAAACACGTGGTCATATTTATTTTCAGTAATAAAATACAATTGTACAGTATCAGGATCATGATTCGTTTATTTATTTATATGTCCCCTTCATGAGTTGGTTTGTATAATATAGTACGTACTTAATTACTAGTACTACTTTCGATCTGATACTTGTTATTAATTTATGAGTGTTGATTAATTAGAGCATCCACAATGGATGCCCGATCGCGCGCCCGATCAGCTGAGATCAGGCTCGGACATAGTCGGGCATCCATTGCAGGTCTCGGTCACGCCCGAGCGCGACCGAGAGTTCGGTCGCGACCGATCGGGCGTGAGATCGGGCGCCCATTGCAGAGGCGTGCCCGATCACGCGTTGGTCTGATCAACGCGTTTTTGAATTTTTTTTTCTTTTTCAATTCTATAAATATACCTTAATTTCATTCATTTTTATTCGTGCAATACATGAGCAAGAGCAAGCCGAACAGCAGGCCCAAGAGCAGGTCCCGAGGCCCATCCGCCGACGGACATCCGTCCGTCGGGAGCACGTCCTAGCTCATCAATGTCTGTTCGAGGACTACTTCGCCGAACATCCCCGGTGGGGCGCGCCGGTTTTTCGCCGATGGTTTAGGATGCGGCGAGAGTTGTTTCTCCAGATTGTTCACGCGTTGGAGGCGCGCGACGAGTACTTCCAGTGGCGGGAAGATGCGGCCCACATAAAGGGTCCATCCCCGCTGACGAAGTGCACGGTTGCGCTTCGTCAGTTGGCATACGGCACTACGGCGGACATGTTCGACGAGTATCTTCACGTCGGGGATACAACTGGCCGGGAGTATCTGGTAAATTTTTATGCGGGCGTTATTGACGCCTTCGGCGCCTTATATTTGCGCAAGCCGAATGCCCAAGACTGCCAAGACCTGCTGCGGATGCACGATACGGTGCACGGCTTTCCTGGAATGTTAGGGAGTATTGATTGTATGCACTGGGAGTGGAAGAATTGTCCTGCAGCGTGGAGAGGCCAATTCACCAGTGGGTATAAGGGTACCCACCCGACGATGATCCTTGAAGCAATCGTTGACCACAGTCTTTGGATTTGGCATGCTCACTTTGGCGTGGCGGGGTCCAACAATGACATCAATGTGCTGAACTCGTCCAGTCTCTTCACCGAGCAATGCAATGGCAACGGTCCGGTTATCAGCTTCACTGCCAACGGACGACAACATCATATGGGGTACTACTTAGCCGACGACATTTACCCGAGATGGCCAGTTTTCTTGAAGACGATCTCCTGCCCAACGGGTGCGAGGAGAGAGTTTTTTGCGGCAAAGCAGGAGGCTGCACGGAAGGACGTGGAGCGAGGATTCGGTGTGCTTCAAGCGCGTTGGGGAATAGTGAAAGGCCCGGCTCGTTCCTGGTACAAGCATCATATCGCCAATGTCATGTACGCGTGCATCATCTTGCACAACATGATTATTCACGATGAAGGTCGTGCAGCTAGCCAGTGGTCCGATGATGAAGCCGCTCCGAGCGCAGGTCATGCAGCCCCGCCGGTCGTTTGAGGTTTACCCTAGGACTCAGCGAGAGATTACAAGCTCAGGAGAGCATGCGCAACCAACAAGCTCATATTGATCTCATGAACAACATGATTGAAGAAGTTTGGACACGTAGTGGTCGTTGAAATTGTACCTCTTTATTGTAACTTTTAAAAAAAAATTAAGTAATGTATGTTTTTTGCTAGTTCTTTAATTTAGAAGTCTAATTGTAACAGCCCGACCTTTCTAGGGTATAATAAATACGGCGACTGTTAACTAGACGAACTTAAGGCATCAAGAAAAGTAGACTAGGGTTTCAATTGAAGAGATTTGACCAAGTATTTAATGAAGCATCAAGGCAATTAAGTCAACGGCTAACTCACGAGAATCAAGATTTAATAGATATAATGGACTAAGCTCAAAAGTCAAAGGTTTAGCGTAACTCCAACAAAACGCAATAATTCCCATTATTCCAAATCAAGAAACAAGTTCAAAACAACCTAAGATAATAAGGTTTCCAAATATTCAGCGGAAGCATTTCAAGAGAAAGCGGAGCCATGTATGAGGACACGACTACACTCAAAATCCCAACCATCCATATTATTTGATTCACCCATCTCAACACCACCGACCGCCCATCGCCGCTCAACCTGCACATAGGGAAAACACATGCAGGGCTGAGTATTTTAAACATACTCAGTGGACTCATGCCAAAACATTTTATAGTTATGCCACCCTTACCATAGTGAACTCGAGGTTTTGCATTTATTTAAAGATAAGCATCGAGTATCACAAAATATTTCATGGACTGGCCAGTCAAACAATACCTCCCATTTTCTCATCAATCATCATTTCATATGGTGCGACGAAGTGTGGCCACACTTTCGCCCACGAGACCGGCCGACTAGCAAGGACGGCTCCCGATCTCTAGTGTACACTAGCCTGATAGGGTTTGCGGCCCTACTCAGACCCGAATTCATTTTTATAGCCCTTTAGCCTGAATGGTTTGCGGCCCTACTCACAATCTAGGCATCAGGCACACACAATATCCAAAATAATTATAGGCATGGCATAACAGTTTAATCCACCCTTATCGCTCCACATTCATAAATTTGCAACATAAGCGAGAGTTTAAGAATAAAGCCCACCTCGATTTCCTTCGAGTTCAAAAATGCACTTCTTCTTGTTATCACACCGGGAACGCGAACTATCACCTTTAGTTCATATATTTCAAATAAGTCTCAATCATGGATCAAAATCATGCATGATCTCACGTTTCCCTTTTCCCATCGATTATTTTCAATATCACCAATCAAAATCAAAGTATGATTATCATATCGTTTTTATTCACACAACAATTCCAGATTTATCATCACATCGTGTTACGCATGAGTGTTTCCCACACACAACATACGTGTGCACGCATACCGAGGCGTGCACACACACACACGGTCACACACCCACACATGCATCAAAATTCACCGATTAATTTCCCCCTTCACTCGTTCTAAATGCATGTGGACTCAAGAACACCGATTGATCGGTAGGAGAAGAAAAGATTAATAATAGAAGTACCTTTTCTTGCAAAAACAAACGGTAGAAACAAGTAGGATCTTGATTCTTCAACAAAATCTTGAATTGCAGCTTCAATTCTTCTCCAAAAGATGAAGAATTAATGGAGAAGGTAGAAGAAAAATTTGAGAGAGTGGGGAGATGGAGAAAGCGACGTGAAGTAGAGGGGGGGCGGTTTTTCTGATGCTAGGGTTTTGGGTTCTCACTCTTATTTATAGAGTGCAAGATATAATCCAATAATTAAATAAATAAAGATTTGGAAAGATTTGTTGGTGAAATTGGCGTGAAGTAGGGGAGAAAAGTATGGAAATTTCGAATCTTAGGCTATTATTTAGCCTATGATTTATTTTTGAATATTTCACGGAGTAGAATAAAATATCACGGAGCAAGAAAAATAATAATAAATTCCCCCAAGTATAGTCAAAAGTGGCGTGTAGTTTCATTTTCTCAAAAGGGATTTAATATAAATCCTAATTAAATTAGGATATGGTAAGATCTTCTTAGATTTGACAAGATATGCTAGGATATTTGAATTTATTTATGGAAGAGAATAAACAAGGGATCAAATAATAGAATAAAATAATCCATTCTCCCATAATATAAGGGATTTTCGAAAATCCCATTATATGACAAGGGTTTCGAAAATCTCATCACCAAAATAAGGAATATTCGGACTTTGGATTTAATTTGGATAATTATCCCAAGCAATAATTAAATCCAAGAAAAATAGGATTTCTTTCCAATAAATAGGAGGGGTCGAAAATTCCACATACTTAAATAATGCTCCTATTAAATTCTCACTCATCCCTTAGGATAATAATCCACCACAATTATTATTTCTCCCACATTAAAATATCCACATATTCGAATTTCACCTCCACTTCACATTTTCCAACGACTTTGACCATTCCACGGCCACGTCATATTTTCCACAATATTGACTATTCAATAGCCACGTCACATATTCAACAAGTTGACCATTCAACTCAATCTCAACTCCATATCGCAATTAGGTCACGAAGAATATTGCAATTAAATCACTCATCATTTAATTCCACATAATCATAGCATTAAAAGCATTTAATGCAAAATTTCCACGTCACAAAAATTAGGGTTCGAAAAAGCGGGATGTTACATCCTACCACTCTTAAAAGAAATTTCGTCCCGAAATTTGGTACCTTCATGGAAAGAGTTCCGGGTACAGTTCCATCATCTTATCCTCGAGCTCCCACGTGGCTTCCTCGTATTCGTGGTTTCTCCAAAGTACTTTCACGCTAGCAATAGATTTGTTCCTCAAGATTTGAACTTTACGGTCCAAGATCATCTGAGGTCGCTCCTCGTAAGTCAAATCCGGATTCAAAGCAACTTCTTCATAGTGAATCACGTGTTTCGGGTCGAACACGTACTTCCGCAACTGTGACACATGGAAAACGTTGTGTACGTTCCCAAGGTTTGGCGGTAGCGCTAATCGATAGGCTACGGGTCCTACTCCTTCGAGAATTTCATAAGGACCGATAAAACGTGGTTTCAACTTTCCCTTAACACCAAAACGCGTTATCCCTTTCGACGGGGATACCTTGAGAAATACTTTATCACCGACTTGAAATTGTAAGTCGGTCCGTCGGACGTCAGCGTAAGACTTTTGTCTGTCCTGGGCTTCCTTCATTCTCACACGGATTTGTCGAACAATTTCAATCATCTCCTCGACTGCATCGGGTCCAAGTACCCTTCGTTCGCCAACTTCATCCCAGTAGAGCGGTGATCTACACTTTCTTCCGTATAAGGCTTCATACGGCGCCATGTTAATCGTTGCTTGGAAACTGTTGTTGTAAGCGAATTCGATCAACGGTAGTGCGGTCTCCCAACTTCCGCCTCGGTCGAGCACCACGGCTCTTAGCATATCCTCGAGAGTTTGTATCGTCCTCTCGGATTGTCCATCGGACTGCGGGTGAAACGCCGTGCTAAAGTTCAATCGTGTTCCAAGCTCGCGCTGTAGACTAATCCAAAATTTTGAAGTGAACTTCGGGTCACGATCAGACGTAATCGTCACTGGGACTCCATGCAATCGCACGATTTCTCTTATGTAGATACGAGCTAGTCTGTCCGATCCATGAGTTATCGGAATCGGTATGAAATGCGCACATTTGGTGAGTCGATCTACAATCACCCAAATGGCGGTGTTTCCTTTGAGAGTCTTTGGCAAGGCCGTCACGAAATCCATGGTGATGTGCTCCCACTTCCACTCGGGTATTTCCAACGGTTGTAATTTTCCATATGGTCGTTGGTGTAAAGCCTTCACCTGTTGGCAGGCTAAGCAACGCTCCACAAATGCCGCGATATCCTTCTTCATGCCATTCCACCAAAATGACTTCTTCAAGTCTTGGTACATCTTCGTACTTCCAGGGTGAGCAGTGTATGGAGTCTCATGAGCTTCACTCATGATCTCGTTCTTGAGTTCCTCGTTGTCGGGCACGCATAGTCTTCCTTCAAACATGAGGGCATTATCGGACTCCTCACTAAAATTTCCCGATTTGCCCGTTCTCACTTCCACTCGAATCTCTTCGAGTTTCGCATCCATTCGTTGCGCTGCAACGATTCTTGTTTTCAAATCTGGCTCCACCACTAAGGTGGCGATTCGTCCTTCCACCGTTTCAGGTGCCCTTATCACTTCCAATCGCAATTTACTAAACTCTCGTATCAAACTTTCCTCTTCCGTCAGGAAAGCTAGTTGCGAATGGTCCTTTCGGCTCAAAGCATCTGCCACCACATTTGCTTTGCCGGGGTGGTAATTGATACCACAATCGTAGTCCTTCACTAGTTCGAGCCATCTTCGTTGTCTCATGTTTAAGTCCTTCTGCTCGAAGAAATATTTCAAGCTCTTGTGGTCCGTAAAGATTTCACATCGAACTCCGTAGAGATGATGCCTCCAAATCTTTAGGGCATGAACCACTGCTGCTAACTCCAAATCGTGTGTTGGGTAGTTCAACTCGTGTGGTCTCAACTGTCGTGACGCGTAGGCGATCACCTTGTTGTTTTGCATCAACACGCATCCTAGTCCAACCTTCGAAGCATCGGTGTAGACTACGTAGTTCACTCCAGACTCGGGCACAGCTAACACTGGCGCGGTGGTCAACTTCTCCTTCAAGAGTTGAAAGCTTGCTTCACACTCCGGGGTCCAATTCACCTTGACTCCCTTCTTAAGTTGTTGCGTCATTGGTCTCGCTATCTTGGAGAACCCTTCTATAAACCTTCGGTAGTATCCTGCCAAGCCTAGGAAACTCCGAATCTCGTTTGGGGTTGATGGTGACTTCCATTGTTGCACGGCTTCAACTTTGGCGGGGTCCACTCTGATTCCTTCTGCCGATACAATATGTCCAAGAAAGTTTACTTCTTTCAGCCAAAATTCACACTTGCTAAATTTGGCGTACAGCTTCTCGTTTCTCAAAGTCTCCAAAGCGATTCGTAGATGCTCCTCGTGCTCCTTCTCGTTCCTCGAGTAGACTAAAACGTCATCGATGAATACTAGGACGAATTTATCCAAGTACATATGGAATATTCGATTCATCAAATCCATGAATACCGTTGGGGCATTCGTTAGGCCGAACGGCATCACAACAAACTCGTAGTGTCCATATCTTGTGCGAAATGCGGTCTTCGGTATGTCCTCCCTTCGTACTCGTAGCTGGTGATATCCGGACCTCAAGTCCATCTTTGAAAACACTCCGGCTCCTCGAAGTTGATCGAACAAGTCATCTATCCTCGGCAGTGGATACTTGTTCTTAAGGGTCAACTTGTTTAGCTCCCTATAGTCGATGCACATCCTCATCGATCCATCTTTCTTCTTTACGAATAGTACTGGTGCGCCCCACGGCGAGACACTAGGCCTAACAAAACTTAGGTCCATGAGCTCTTGGAGTTGTATCTTGAGTTCCTCCAACTCCTTAGGTGCCATTCGATACAGTGCCTTAGATACTGGTGCGGCTCCTGGTTCGAGATCGATGGTGAACTCCAATTGTCGATCTGGCGGCGGTCCAGGTAGCACTTCGGGAAAAACATCTGGAAATTCCCGCACAACAGCGACGTCTTCCACTCTTCTTTCATCATTCTCATCGCCGTGAAGATAGACGAGATAGGCAGGTCGCCCCTTTCTCATCATCGCGGTAGCTTGCAGTGCAGAGATTATCGCGGTTCGCCGGTTCCT
>NC_062965.1:35531601-35556230 GCF_023119035.1 Salvia hispanica | reverse complement strand
AAAACTAGGTTGAACAGTATTGTATCTTACAAATTTGATAAGATACTAAACTGGGTGAAATACCTGTTTTTTGTCGGCCTAGATGGGCTTAGCGCATTAATGCGGGCCATGAGATAGTAATAACTTGGTACCAAACTGCTGTAAATATAAAGATATAAATCTATATCTTGGCATTTCTATAGTATTTTGAATTGAAGGAAGTGACTATGACTATCCATCTAGGGTTAAATTGTGAGACTCAATTTCATTAATCAAACATAATACTAGGACTTTCCTGATCAATTTGATAGTTACTACTTATAAAACATAAGTAGTAAGTACTGTGACAATCAAAAATAAGAATTTTATAAGTAGTAAGTACATATTTAATCATGAGATAGAATCTTGCAAACCGAGTAACATTTATCAATAATGTGTCAAGTTCGTGATAGTTAGCTGCTATATTCAAATAATACAAAGACTTTCATTTGTAACTGAATATACATATAGAATGATAAAACCTCGTTCTACCGAAATTGAGCACACACATTTGTAATAAGATCAAAAGGAAGATAAACCCTAATTGAAGTGCTAGGGGACAATATCCGCCAGAACAAAGGAATGAGAATAATTTGTTTATTTATTTCTCGATGAATGAAAGTAGGGAACAAGTGTATGTCATTTTGTGGTTTGATAGTATACTTTTGATAAGGGTAGTGACCCTTTGCCTTTTGGCTGTCTTCTTCTACCATCGTGGAGCCAATCGCTGCTTCTCACTCCCTTATTTTATTCCTCTTCCCTAGTATCCATCAACATATATTAATTTATCAAATTATTTACATATCGATTAACCCTAGGTACTGGATGTCTGGATGGACCTACTTATAACTCGTGGACCAGCGTTACGTAATATAACTAGTAGCTTTTATCGGAATTACATCTTTAAATTTTGAAACTCATAAATGTTAATTTTATGATTTTAAAGCCTACCAAGAACAACAATAAGTATTATTAGTAAATTTCTCATCTATAATGCAGAGGATACAATGAATATTTTGTTTTTAATTTATCAATTATAATACTATATATGATATACACACAACACACATATTGTTTAATTTAATAAAAAGTGGGAGCAATATTTCGTTTTCAATTGGAAAAAAATATTATTTAGCTCATAATTTGGATTAATTTATGGTGATTGAAATTCATAACTTCATATCTTGAAAATTAAACTATAATTTTACAATAATTCACAATTGTTCCGAATATTAATTTCGATGTCACATAATCATCCAAAATTAATCTAAGAGCTAATTATTTTTTTGAGGGCAAAGCTTGTGTCTAATTTTGATGTCCAAAATAAATATAAGAACATTCATAAATTATCTTTAATTGCAGCATAATATTTTTTCTTTGCTGCAATTTATTTTGAGGTGAGGCAAATTGTGCGGCTTTGCATTATTGTATTAAGATAAACAACATTATAATGATGGCCCCAATTAATATATTTAATTATAATTTAGAAACGTAATTAGGGGATGAGTAAAATATGTTAATTTTATAGGATTATCTAGTGGTCATATTCTAATGCTTATAGCACCCTAATTTAAAATCAAGACCAAATTTCCATCCTTAAATTTTAAAATGAGTGGATGAGATTAAATCATACGAATCTCAATAAATAGTAGACAAAATATCAACAAAAGGGTAATATCGTCATTATGTTATCATATGATAATTTTCGTAAATGTTTTTTTATATCAACATAGTGTATTACAAATATCAACAATATGACATAAGAATATCAACACTAGTACAAGAAAATATCAACACATATATTGATATTTTTACATGGTTTTATTGAGATTTTTTGATGTGTTTGTTGATAAAAATCTGTTTATCAACATTTACGAAAACTAAAATAAAAAATATCAAATTTCAATCATCCGAACGTCGTCGGAACATATGCAATTGAAATCTCATTGGAATCCTTATAAAATTATCTTTAATTTGATATATTTTTTGTGAAAAAATAATTTAAATCGAGAGAGTTACGTAAATTTAAAGTTTTAAGATGATTTTAATGGAAGAGAATTGACATTAATACTCTTTAATTTTATTTATTAATTTTTTTAATTAAAAATATAATTCATGTGACATTATTTCAACCATTAGATCTTCTAATCTAATGACTAAGATTTAATCTTAATTTGGAATTAATCTAATAGCTAAAATTTAATCTTAATTTGGAATTATTAATTAGTTACAACGTCATACTCATAATCAAATTTCAAATCTCGATAAAGACTGATGTTTTAAAGTTAATGAAAACAAAAGTTGATTAATGCAACCAGCGATGTCTTATTAATTAGGCTTGTGATATCATATTTTATGAGACTCCTTTTTGCAAAAGATCAATACATATCTTGATTCGATCTAATTATTCCTCGAATTTAATATATTGGTCAAACTTCATTATTTTAATCTTGAGCTTTCCCATCATTTTAAACTTAGCTACATAAAATTTAAACCATTCTTGACCTTTCCCATCATTTCAGGGGTCATGACACCGTCGTCCGTCCGTCCTTACCGCTGGCAAGGACGCCGCTGTCTACTGCTGCATGCCATCCGTCCGTGCCAGCGACAAGGCACTGCTTTTAAATAAGAGCACGTCTGTGCCGTTGAGCAGGCTGACATGGCGGCACGCGATTGGCCAACGACAATTTCGTTTTTTGATTATTTTTTTTTAATTCGAATTTAATTTTTAAAAAAATCATATTTAAATAAAAAAAATATTTTCCCACTTCTAAATAAATTACATCCGTTTTATACACACTTTTAATTTATTTTTTAAATTTTTTTTCCAAAATTCACATTTTAACTAGGTATTTTTATTTTTTAGGATTTTGATTATGTAATTTTTATTTTTTAGGATTTAATTATGTAATTTTTTATATTTTAATGTATTTTTATATTGTAGAAATGTTTTTAGTAATTGAAGTATTTAGATTGAATAATAGAATGGTGGGACCCTTGAACTTGTCCTTGCGGAAGAGCACAGATGTGAGTGTTGTGCTCTTAGCTAAGGACAAGAAGTAAAAGTGGGGTCGGGCCCACCTCCGTGCTCTTTGCTCTTAAATAAGAGCACGGATTGGGATGCTCTTAAACTCGCTGCACATCAGATTTCAATATGATTTAAATCTTAAAGCCCGACTTACTTTCTGGTATACTAGATTTGGAGAAAATGAAAAAAATTGTGGAGCAGATCCCAAGTGATTATTGGCTGACTTCATAAGTTGTTCTACTTCTCTGATATACTAGTATTTATTTAATTTTCAAGTATTTAGATCAACAGTCACTCCAAAACAGGCCTGAAAAGAATTAATGTAGAGAATATTCATAAAAACAAGACAATTCATTTTCCAATTCATGTTCAAGACATACTGTCGACTTTCGAGTAATTTAAATCTCAATCATCTTTCAATCATATGTATCTAAAACACAGCTCACTCTGTAGTTTGATTAAGTTACAGTGATGAAGGATTTTCCGAGGACGAAATTATCATTGTGCTTCTGATAAATGCTCGAGAATGCATGCTTATATATTATCCTTCTGATTTCAATCAGTTCCCATAGAAGAAACTGAATGTACCTTGCATTTGCAAGCAGAACCGTCGTTAATAGATCGGGAACTTAGGATCGACTTCTTGTGACCACGATTCAAGCCCTCCGATGATGTCCTTAGCAAAAGGGAATCCCTTGTTGTGGAGGAGCTCGACAGCCCTCTGAGAATCATTGCCTCTTCTGCAAATGACAAACAAAGAAGGAACTCGACTGGCTTCACCAGTGGCAGTCGTGTTGCTTTCCTCTCTTGCAAAGGCTGTAGCTATTTCGGACAACCTTCCTTCCAAGCTTGCCAAAGGAATGTTCAAGGACTTCGGGAGAGAGGTGATCTTGTAGTGATGAGCAGGCCTGACATCTACCAATATATGGGGCTCACCTTTCAAATTCCTCTCATTGTACTCGTTGCTGGTTATTCTGGCTTCTGCTGGAAGCAGGTGCAACTTCAATGGAGACTGCAAAAATTTAAGCAGCTGTGACTTGTGAGTAAGTGTAAGTCTGGTCAAAAGCTAACAGACAATTTCCTTTCAGAAACCAGCGGGAAATATGTGAATATAATAAATTGTTTTTGGAATCTGTAACTAAACCCATGTAAAGTATAAATGTAGAGAAAGCATGGTCATCCACAATCCAAGGAAATGCACGCATTAACAATTTGTCATGATGGACCTAAAGAGAGTTTAACCACATACTACTAGCATTTAGTGAACTTCTCGAATAATAAACTGTATGTATTAGTAGAACAGATGGATAGGTTTCTCAGTTACAGGGGTAGTGACCAGCACCTAAGTGAGTAATACCTTATTTCCTACAGGTATACCAGTTTTAGAAGCTTCCTTTATTCGCTTAAAAGTCCAAATGATTATAGTACACTTAGTTTAGTTCTAGAATACAATATGCCAAGTAAATAGGAAAAATAATAAACAAAGGCGAGTTTCACCGTGGATAGAGGAGATTGAGTGAAATTTTCGTAGTCAAAATTACAGAATTGCTCTTCTGTCAAAGTTGAATTTTCTCCGCAAGCTTCACACTTGGGCGACCTTCCTCTGATTTTGACCTGTTAAATGTGGTGACAAAAGTCAGGAATATAAATGACATCTTTTATAGACTAGTTGTTATTGTAAAAAGAGGGATAAAATGAGTACGGTGAGAAATTAGGAGTAATTAAAATTTTGAGTAATTTTATGCTAAAGCGAGTAAATGAATATTCACATTGAATGTCAAGAACAAGACTAAGACGCACAACACGAAGTCGAGCAGATAGTGCATCAAACAGAAGCATCCTTCCAGATAGGGGATCCCCAACTACACCAGCAACTTTTATAGCCTCGAGGGCCTGGAGACACCCAATAACACCTGGAACTGCAGTCAAATGCAACACGTACAAGAATATTAAAAAATACAGCATTTAGTCTTTGAACATATACCAGATTTAGAAACAGAGAAGGTCCACACACCAAAACTACTATTAATATAGAGGTTGCATGTTCGCTATACCTACTCCAAGAACTCCGCTGTCTGAACATCTCTGGCATGCTGTTGAAGGGGGCGGAGTAGGAAATAAGCAACGATAGCATGGACCTCCATTGTAATTGTAAACAGTTAGCTGCAAAAGTAAATGACAATGAATAAGCAACATAAAAATGAGTTGAAGGGACCTTTGTAAAATTGTAACGAACTCTTATTGATAACCATTAACCAAAGAGGGATGCATTTATCATGAAACAAACCTGTCCTTCCAATCCAAGTGCAGCTCCAGAGATAAGAGGCTGCAAGCATAAACGTGTGTTTGGTCAGTAGAGCATAGGTCCATATGCAAATAAACAAGATCAGGCAACATAATATTATGGCTTTTGAGAAGAAATCAAATCGTATCATCAAAATGTTCATAGCCTAATATAGAATAATATTTGCACTTTAAGGTCCCTGTCACAACATTGAATACTACCATAGTAGCAGATAAGAACTGAATTGAATTGACAAAAGTTATAAGTTCAGACCACTAACAAATATCTAAGCGACAAATAAAAAGAGAAAAGCAATACCATGCATTCTGCGTACTTAATTGTCCAAGAGAAATAGTACATAAATATGCAACTGCTCACCTTTCCCAACACAACACAGCAATCATTGATCATGTAACGACTGGGTACGTTGTCCGTTGCATCAATGACAATGTCATACCTGTTATACACCGAAAACCGCAAAAATGAAGTTGAACTCAGTATTTGACACAAATAATACATGTTCTATGAGGATCAAAACAGAGAAAGAATATCATACCCTCTCATAATTTCCAAGGCGTTCGATGTCCGGAACGCTTCCTTGTGCTCCACTATTTGGACGGTAGAGTTAATCCTGAAGACACAATACCAAAATAAAAATACATAAATACCGTCGCATCCTCTCGCTGCAATTTTGTAATATTGAAGTACAGGACCGCTTACGCGCGACATGAAGCAGCAGCTGACTCTACTTTTGATCTTCCTATAAATGCTTCCGTGTGAATTATCTAGATGAACGATGGCAAGAATCAGCCAACAAAGGTAAGATCACATGATATAATCACTCTGCTATTTCAGAAATGAGTTTTTGTATTTAAATTAAAGCAACAGAAAACACAACATATACACTCCAAACATACATAACTTCCTTGTTTTCAAATTTATCCATAACAACATTGCATAACTGCGCCATCACTAAACAATTGAGCTAAAATCTGTTTACCTGCCTGTGCAGATTGTTGAGCTCCACCACATCATGATCAACGATTCCCAACCTGCCTGGGACAGAACGCGCCAATCCAAAACCGTCATTTCATTAATACCGTGAAATCACTAGAATAGAAGACGAATAGCACATAAAGTACACACCGACGCCGCAGGCAGCGAGGTATAGCAGAGCGGGAGAGCCTAATCCGCCGGCGCCGATAACCAAAATAGAAGACTTCAATAAATTCTCCTGCGCTTCGACGCCAAACGAAGGGAGGATCAGCTGGCGGCTGTACCTATATATCATATCCGCCGACAATTGGCCCGGCGAGGCGCAGCAACTGGTGCCGTTGGTTCCATCTTTTGAGACGCAGGTGCTGAGCTGCGCTTGCAGAGCTGATATACGACCGTCAATATCCGCCTTCGCTTCCTGTAGAGCGGCGATTTCCCGGCGGATATCCTCCGCTGTTTGGCTCACTCCGTTGGAATTCATGGAAGTGGAGTGAGCTAGTTTTGGATGGAGGAAAGCAATGGCAGTTTAGGGTTTTGTTGTTTTAATTTGTTGTTTAATTCATGAGTTAATCCCTCCTCCCCAAACAAAAGTAGTAGTAGTAGTCGTCGTCTTTATTTTTTCATCTTTTCGTCTATTTTTATAGTACTAATCTCTTAATAAATGGTACTCCCTCCGTCCCAAGGTATTAGACCAACTTTCCTTTTTGGGATGTCTCAACATATTAGACTCATTTCTTTTTTTAGCAAAAAGCATCTATCTTATTTTATTCTCCACCTACTTTTTTCTATCTTCTCTCTCCTACTTTTTTTCTCTCTCATACTTTACTCTCTCCACTTTAACTATTTAAATATCAATTCCTTAAATCATGTGCCCAAAAGAAGTGAGTCTAATACTCTGGGACGGAGGGAGTAAGTTTTTCATGTTTATTTTGTCTATTTTGATTTAAAATAATTTTTACACTTATTTTGAATTTGATTAGATCGATATTAAGTGCGTTTCAAAAATTTAAATAATCTTTTTTGCTACTATTTATTTTAAAATTAATTCAAGTACAACCTTAGTTTAAGAATATCCGTTTCAATAAATTCTTAATTTAGTATTGCAATTGAATTAATTTTAAAATAAATAAAAGAAAAATAGAACACCCCGACTTTTTCTGTGTTCTTGAAAGGACCGTCGTTTGTGCACTTTAATTTTTTTCGACCTCGTTTCTTTTGTCGAGAGAAGAATTTTACTTTTTGGGCCAAATAATTATTCTTTTCTAGCTCAATTTGAAACCCAATTGTTATGAGCCCAAAGCCCAATCAAGATTTTAAATGCATGAGATTTTCTTCCACTCAATCTGATACAAAGAAATCTGCCACGATCTGCACTTAAGTTTTAGCAAAACCCTAGCAACAATTTATATATTCCCACGTTCCATAATTTTTACTTTTCTTCTAAATTCTAAGAAAAACAAAAGAGATAGCAGAGGAGTAGGCAGCCGTGAGTTCTCAGATTTTGCTTCACAAATTTTTGATCCATCAAATTTAAGGTATATTCAAGTTCCACGTTTCTTTTTCTCCATGGCATTATTTGTTCATATTCATGTTAGTTCATCCACATGAAATTAATACAACACCTTGAAACCTTTTGAGAGAACTTTTTATGATCAAGCTCCAATCTTTGATTCACGATGAAGTACTTTAGCCTCCCTTTGAATCAAATCGTTTGCCAATTCATTAATCAACTCCGAAATTTAATAAAACTTGAATGGGGAAAAGGGGGGAGGCTGCTTGAGAAAAGAGAAGAGACTTTGAGGGAGGGAGATGAGTCTTAGTAACTTAGACTTAGCATTTTGTGAAAGTAATTTTTTTTATCAATTTTATGAAGAAGAGACGGGGAGGGAATTGCAAATTGGGTATGTGTTAGTTTTAGGAAGAGAGTTGCTGGTTTTAGATGATTTTCTTATTCTTTTTCCTTAGTTTTAGTTGGGCCTCAATCAATTGCTACGTATTGGACAAAAGGTTATGTTGGGTTTAGATGGGCTGAGCAATTGTTTTGGGCGACAGTAAATAATTTTTAAACTGAACAGTTTAAGGATTTATGTTTTCTCTACGAATGAACGAAGGATAATTTGAACACACACATTGGATGCATGCATTATTTTTTAAATTAAATTATTTTGTAAAGTCTAATTTTTGCATATTATGTTATTTAAAAAAGGGTGAACTTTTGCACATCGTTTGAGGTTGGAACAGGAAGGTGATTGAGGAGTTTAGCTTTTGAGGTGAGCTTTCTTTTTTTAAATAAGAGCAATGCCCTAAGTATATTCTATGTGAAAATGATATGAATATTTGTCATGCCGTGTTTTGTTTTATCTATGGAACCTATCTATTGTGGCTTTTGACATCTATGGATAATCGAATTCGGGTCTGACTAGGGAATGAGTCCCTACTCAGGCTAGTGTACACCAATGGGGATCGTGAGCCGTCTTTTGAGTTGGCCGGTCTAGTGACTTGGAATGTGGCCACATTCCTTGTCATCAATGGATCAGATATGGTAGACATCTATGGGAAAATGGTTGATCAACCAAATTTTACGATGGAAAGGATTTTAGTGTCTCGGACATTTTCAAAGTTAAAAACCCGAGGTCACTCAATGGTGGCATGATAAATACTTTTTATAAAATGTTTTCGGCATGAGTCCACTGAGTGCATCAAGTACTCAACGTTGCATTTGTTTTAAAAAATGTGCAGGTTGAGCTGTGACGAGCGCGGTAGATGTTGAGCAGAGCTGGTGAAGATTTGTGTTGCTTTTAAATGTTCAGAATATATTATGTCTTCATACATAATATTATTCTTCTCTCGAATGCTTCCGCTGAATACTTCCCCTTTCTTTCTCGCTTCTTTAACTCTCCCCCGGTCGCAATCAACCGTGTTTTCTATCCTTAGAAAATGTGGGCGTGACAAAGTGGTATCAGAGAAATTTTTCTTTCCGCTCTGGACCTAAGAGTCTTTTTTCAATCTTAGTCTAGACTCGTTTCCTGATGTGAATCAAATTGTAGTCCTTTATTGTATTGTTTTAACACACATTTTTAGGTGAAAAATGGACTCATTTTGATATATTGTAGGACAAAAGACCAATCCATAAGAGAGAGGAGGAAGAAAACAAAGGTCCGAATCTGATCAGTAATCAGCCCTGCAAGATTAACTTAAAATGCTTCTACAAGTCCACCATCCCATTCACCTTCGAAAGAGCTTCGCGTGGATACCTCGCACGCCTCAATCGGAATCCGGATGAAGAAGATACGGCTGTTTTATGAAGACTGCGCAATGCAGTGCAAAACGCGTGACCGGCCGTCAAAACGCGTGACCTGATTGAGAGTATGACAAAAGGCCCGATCGGGCGTTTTTCAAGGTGTAGATCGCCCGACCGGGCAATTGGTACTGGGCCTGTTTTTCGAGTCCTAGCTATTTAAATAGCTAGGGCACGACTTCCAATGCATCTTTTGGCGGCTGGAGGCAATTTTTAGAGAGAGAAAGAGGCTTGGAGTCCATTTTTGGGAGGAATAAGAAGAAGCTTGGGCTAATTCGTCCCTAATCTTGCCCATATGGTAGCATTTACTTGTTTTCTTGTATTGTTGCTCACTATGAGTGGCTAGATTTAGGGATTACTCCTAGTTAGTTAGGGGAGCTTGTAAATATGAATCCATGACTTTGTTTTGATTGATTTCCATGTTTTGGTTCTTTTCTATGTGCTTATTTTCAATCCGTGTTGGTTTTTCTAGGAACTTAACCCGGTAATGGCCTTAACTTCAATGTCTCTTTAACTTGGAGTAGGGAGCTAACATAGATAAGGAACCCTAGGCTAAAACTGATCAGGGGATAGTCCGGGGTGGATCTTGTGTGTTGAACGTTCGTAGAAGCCAATCCCGAGCTTACTATGCGACTGTAGGAGTGAGGGGTTGGTGAGTAGAGCCTAGGAGACGTGATCAGCTTATCCTAGGTGTAAAATTCCACGATCAGTGATCAGCTGCGTGAGAGCGTAAAATCAACACGATCCCGATAAATATTGGAAAGTAATTAGACTTTAGGATTCATGTGAACAAGTAACCCAAAACAAGTTAGGAGTAGTCCCCCCCTCTTTATCGTGATTCCCTTGTATTTTTCCTTCTCGTTTCGTCTTTCACTCGCCACTAGATCAAAAAAACCCAAAATTAAACTATTTTATTGCTTTTTAGTTAGGTTTACTAGTTTTAGCAATTAATCTCCTCCCTGTGGGTTCGACACCTTTTATGATGCATTGCTTGCAGATGTGGTATTTTTAGGGATTTATTACTTGTTTTGTGTACTTAAATTGCACCCTAAAAATCACAACATTTCCCTAGACTTAAAAGTTTTGAATTGAAGGCTCAACATCCCGACTCGCCACGCTTAACCCTAAATGATGAGAACAGATTTGGCGGTTTCTTAAAAGCATTAAACCCCTAACCCTAAACCTTACACGGCGCCCTAAAGAACAGATATGGCGGTTTCTTAAATAACTCAAGGAGAAATGGTTGTATTTTGAAATGATGAGGAAAATAATTTGAGGATTGTTTAAGATATTTTTAGTGTCTCGGGCCTTTTCAAAGTTAAAACCCCGAGGTAACTCAATGGCGGTATGACATAACTGTTTTTATAAAATTATTTTGGCATTTGTTCACTGAGTACATCAAGTACTCAGCCCTGCATTTGTTTTCCATATGTGCAGGTTGAGCTGTGACGACTGCGGTGGGTGTTGAGCTCTTCATACTGGTATCCCACCAGAAGTCAGCTGACCCAGTTAGTTGGTAAGTCACACAAATCAACCGTTCCCTATCGTTGCATATCAGGATCGTGAAAATTCACTCCAATGCGCGTATCCATGTCTCGGCCTTTGCCGGCTCTCCCGTTCCATCGAAGACAGGTGGTTTTTGTTCTAGGAACAGTTTCACAATTTTACGATCAACCTGAAGTGGAGGAGGTGGTGGTGGTGGGATGGGTTGTGTCACACTTTCCTCATCCACAGTCTGAGGGGTAGGCTCTCGGTCCTCATGTCTCATGTTACGTCAATTCTGATTTATCATCACACGAGTTATTATTGCACATATTCAAAATCCAACAGTAGTCATGTGGTATATTTGACAAGTAAGGACCAATGGACAATTGCACAGTAGAATAGTGAAAGGGAAAGGGCTCTCGCAAGACAGAATATCAAAAGTAAATCGCACAAAAGGATAGCAAGAGAGCAATGAAAATAGCATAGCAAAAGGCAATTGCTCAATAGTAGAAGGTAATTGTACATCATTATAAGGGCACAATAGGGTATCATAAGGCAGTTGTACAATAGAATGGTATAATACGATGGCACAATAAGATAGCAAAAGACACTTTGCGCAATAGTATAGTAAGGAATAATAAAAGATCATTGCACCATAGGATAGTAAAAGATGAAAATTTTCCCCATGGTATATCAAAACGTTGCCTCCAAGAGGTCTTAGTATTAATCACAACGAAGGCAAAAGAGTACAGCAAAACGTGGAAAGATAATGGTAAAAGTCAAGCAAAACATTAGAGTATCAAGACATGGGGAAAAACAAATCAATCTACTCCACAATTGTCATTTCTGATCATCTCCGTGCTCATCCACTTCCGGCTCCTCAGTCTCTTCAACACTTTCCTTATTTGAGTCTCGCTCCTCCTCGAGTGGTTCTGCTTCCTCGTTTTCCTCTCCGGCGCTTGAGGGTGGAGGGGTTATCGCGAGCATCTCCTCGACCTCCTCTCTTTCTATTCTTAAAGGGGCCGAAGTGCGCATCCTGAGCCTTGCTCTCTTGGGAGCGCGAGAGACATGTGGTTCCTTGTCGTAGCGATACTTCCACCGGCGGGCTTGACCCGGTTGAATTTTATGCGGAGGTGGACAACGTGGGGGTCCGTCGGATGCAGCCGCCATGGCCGGAAGTAGTACCCTAAAAGGCCGATCATGTCCCCTCGCGGTTCGTATTCGGGCGGGCTGTACCATGTAAACGATTCTGCCGCCTCAGCGACCCACTCCCTCCAAGGCGATGGTAGGGTATGGATGAGTATTGTGATTCCCGCGTGATGGGTGGCTCCCCTACGCGCGTAGGCATCCATCCAATGATCGTAAAAGTCGGTGACGTAGGTCATAAGGAAAGTCTTCCCATCCCACTCGTATTCTTTGTAGCTCTCAACTGGGAAGTTCTTGTTTCTGGCGCAACGATTTCGCATCGGAGCATAATACCGTTGGACCATCTACACAAAAGGAAAACTCAACATCATTGCAAGGGTAGAAGGAAACAATAAGGGTATGAGGTTTCAAAATATATGAAAGAAAACAATGAAGGAAACATAATACTGTTAGACCATCTGCATCATGTTCTCTGCATCTTTCTCATCTTTCATATCTTTTGAAACCTCCTTTTTTGTAGATGGTTCAACGGTATTATGCTCCGATGCGTAATTGTTATGCCGGAAATATGAACTTCCCAGTTGAGAGCTACAGAGAAAACGAGTGGGATGGGAAGACTTTCCTTATAACCTACGTCACCGACTTTTACGATCATTGGATGGACGCCTACGCGTATAGGGGAGCCACCCATCACACGGGAATCACAAGACTCATCCATACCCTACCATCGCCTTGGAGCGAGTGGGTCACCGAGGCGGCATAACCGTTTACATGGTACAGCCCGCCCGAATACGAACCGCGAGGGGACATGATCGGCCTTTTAGGGGTACTACTTCCGGCCATGGCGACTGCATCCGAAGGACCCCCACATTATCCACCTCCGCATAAAATTTTGTCTGGTCAAGCCCGCCGGTGGAATTATCGCTACGACAAGGAACCACATGTCTTTTGCGCTCCCAAGAGAGCAAGGCTCAGGATGCGCACTTTGGCCCCTTTAAGAATATAGAGAGAGGAGGTCGAGGAGATGCTCGCGATAACCCCTTCACCCTCAAGCCCCGGAGAGGAAAACGAGGAAGCAGAACCACTCGAGGAGGAGCGGGACTCAAATAGGAAAGTGTTGGAGAGACCGAGGAGCCAGAAGAGGATGAGGACGGAGATAATCAGAAATGATAATTCTGGAGTAGATTGCTTTGTTTTTCTCCATGTCTTGATACTCTAATGTTTTGCTTGACTTTTACCATTATCTTTCTACGTTTTACTTTAATCTTTTGCCTTCGTTGTAATTAATACTAATACCTCTTGGAAGCAACGTTTTGATATACCATGGGGAAATTTTCATCTTTTACTATCCTATGGTGCAATGATATTTTATTATTACTTACTATACTATTGTGCAAAGTGCCTTTTGCTATCTTATTGTGCCATCTTATTATATCATTCTACTGTACAACTGCCTTCTAATACCCTATTGTGCCCTTATATTTCGCTATTCTATTGTACAATTGTCTTTGTTACAATAATGTACAATTATCTTCTACTATTGAGCAATTGTCTTTTGCTATCATATGGTGCAATTGCCTCTTGCTATGCTATTTTGCCATTGCTTTCTTGCTATTCTTTTGTGCGATTTACTTTTGATATCATGTCTTGCGAGAGCCCTTTCACTAGTCTACTGTGTAATTGTCCATTGGTCCTTACTTGTCAACTATACCACATGACTACTGTTGGATTTTGAATATGTGCAATAATAACTCGTGTGATGATAAATCAGAATTGACGTAACATGAGACATGAGGACCGAGAGCCTACCCTTCAGACTGTGGATGAGGAAAGTGTGACACAACTCATCCCACCACCACCACCTCCTCCACTTCAGGTTGATCGGAAAATTGTGAAACTGTTCCTAGAACAAAAACCACCTGTCTTCGATGGAACGGGAGAGCCGGCAAAGGCCGAGACATGGATACGCGCATTGGAGTGAATTTTCACGATCCTGATATGCAACGATAGGGAACGGTTGATTTGTGTGACTTACCAACTAACTGGGTCAGCTGACTTCTGGTGGGATACCAGTATGAAGAGCTCAACACCCACCACACTCGTCACAGCTCAACCTGCATATATGGAAAACAAATGCAGGGTAGAGTACTTGATGTACTCAGTGAACAAATGCCAAAACAATTTTATAAAAATAGTTATGTCACGCCGCCATTGAGTGACCTCGGGGTTTTAACTTTGAAAAGGTCCGAGATACTAAAAATATCTTAAACAATCCTCAAATCATTTTCTACATCATTTCAAAATACAACCATTTCTCCTTGAGTTATTTAAAAAACCGGCATATCTGTTCTTTAGGGTGTCGTTAAGGTTTAGGGTTAGCTGACTTCTGGTGGGATACCAGGATGAAGACCATGCCACGAGATCAAGCGAATGGGATGGCTTGGGAGGGTAGGTTTTAAGACGGAAATATACAAAAAGTACATACCAAAGAGCTACCGAAAAGCAAAGGCGGTTGAATTCTACAACCCAACCCAAGGGCGCATGTTTGTGACAGAATATGATCGCGCGCTTGGCTACATAACTCGATATGCACCTGATCAAGTTGATACCGACGAGAAGCTGGCCGATAAGTTCTGTGAGGGTCTATGGCATGAGATAAAGATGTCATTGGCTAGTCGTGGGAGACATACCTACGCAGAAGCGTTAACCCTTGCACTAGAGATTGAGGTGGCTATGCCCAAGGTGAGAGTGAAGAAAACCAATACTTTGGCATTTCCGCCAGCACACCACTCCCAAGAAAAGAGGAAGTGGGATGAGAGTAGGACCCCATATGACAATAAAAGTTACTAGTCTACTCTGAATCGACCCCAATATGGGAGAGGGCAAAATACATCTAACCAGAGAGGAGACTTCCGACCCAAGGCGCCAAAATGCAATGTGTGCTCCAAGTACCATTTCGGAGAGTGCAGGCTTCATAACACTATTAAGTGCTATAACTGCGGAGGAAATGACCACTTCTCTAGGAGTGTCCGTGTAAGAATGTGGGAATGGGGTCGAGGCAGAATAATCAGGAATCCCGTCAGCAGCCAAGGGCACCGCAGGGTGAACCAAGGGGAAATTGCGATCAACCCCCGCAGCAACAACAACCTTACCGCCCAAGACTCCCCTCCCAGGCTAGAGCATACACGTTGAGTCAGAAACCTGGCAGGTATGTGCAAACTTCTCGACACCCCTTTTGTGGTATTGTTTGACAGGGGCGCATCGCATTCTTTCATCTCAGAACTATGTGTAGCCACTTTAAACTTGCCTGCTGACAAATCTGAGCATAAGATGATGGTGACCTCACCAGTGGGGGGGGGATAATAGAGATTTCTTGAACTTGCTCGAACGTAGAAATTGCTACGGGAGAACTTAAGTTAGTCGCTCACAACTTACAAGTCGTGGAAATGGAGGATATCGATATAATTTTAGGAATGGACTGGTTAACCGTGAATTTTGCGACTATTCGTTGTAAGGAGAGACATATATCTCTACAAGCCCTGGGGAAGGAACCAACAATATACTATGGAATCTCGATGAACCGGTGAACAGCTATAATCTCCGCACTTCAAGCTACCACAATGATGAGAAAAGGGCATCCTGCCTATCTCGTCTACCTCCACGGAGAGGAGAAAGAGGAAAAGACAGTGGAAGATGTCGCTATCGTGCGGGAATTCCTGGACGTTTTTGTTGGGACTACCGCAGCGGAAGACACGAAAATCAAACAGGTCCTAGAACGGATCTATTTAGGTGATTATGCATTCGACTCCAATTTCATGCAATATTCATAGATCTATAGATATAACATCAAATAAACACATAATCATGCATATTCGATGTAGATTCGATTGTTACCTCATAATCCATCATTGGATTGACGTTGCTAGCTGCACCACCCGGAGATCCTTGGTTTATCGACCACGAATCTTCCGTACTATTCCCTCGTCCTTGGTTCTCCATCCGTGTGGGCGGATCTTAGAAAACCAATTAAATAACTTTGAATGAATCTAGGGAAACCCAATACAAACACCAAATTGTCTAGATCTAATCCTATGAATTAGGATAGATCAAGAACAATAATCAAAACCCTAATTCTCCCACAACTATGGCTCGAAAATCGAGACCAAGTGAGAGAGAGAGGAGGCGCCGATTTTGGCGGCTAGGGTTAGGGTTTAGTGTGTCTAGGATTGTGTGCTAGGGTTTCCCTTTCATTCATTATTTATAGTGGACCTTATTGGGCTAGTAAGGGGATCCATGGAATGACTTAAGTGTTCGGCTCACCCATTAGATAAATTGCTAATTAAATCAAATGACCCATGATTTAATATATTATCAATGGAATATTATTTTATTCCACTAAAGAATAATATTGCACTCCCACTTAAATCACCAAATTACAAATAACTTGGGTCCATTTTATTTTATAATATTTCCCGCGTTTAAGATTATCTTGATCCATCAATTTAATTCTTTTGTCTGCTATGTGACTAGAATTAAATTAATTCTCCAAAGAGTTTTTCTAGTTTGAAACTTTATTTATTATTCGTAAAGGGAATAAGGGGGCAAAGCCAAAAAGAAAAATTGAAGAAAATGGTGAGATATTACCATTAAAAGCAAGGAGAAGAAAGAATGGGGGGCCCCGGAAGCTCACTTTTGGAGGCCAATGTGAATTGTCCTAAGAAAAGCCCCCAAACCCCGAATGCACACCCCCTCATCAAAAAAAAAAGTTATTTTTTGAACTTGACCCTGGGGGACAACTACCCCAAATCCCACAAGCCACTACCCCATTTCAAGCCCTTAAAGACCTTGGGGCAGAGATCCAGTCCCCAAAAATCTGTTTAGCATTGGGGAAAAACACCCCAAAATCCCCCCCGAGGAATGAGTGGAGTGCCCAAAGGGGCCCCCGGGGGGTGATCTTGAAAAAGAATCCCAAAGAAAAAGGGGGCCGGGTTCAAGGGCCAAGGCCCGGGTACCGATCCCCGGGGGGGAAGGGTGGTTGAAAATATACCCGTTCGGTGTTTAAGTTTAAAATTTTTAGTGTTTTTCTTTGTGCTTTTCTTTGCGTGAGTTGAAACAGCTGGGGAAAAGGGCGGGGGGGGTAACCGCTCAACGACTTATTTCTTTTTTTTTGCTTCACGCGAGGAAAGCATGTTAAAAAGGGGAGTTTTATAATTTTTCGCCTTGTTTAAGGGGGATGGGAAATACAGTATTATCTACAAACAAATTTTTGCGGGGTTGAAGGATCCAAGCCCCAAAAGGGGCGATTCGTGTGACAAAGGGAAAAGGGGACTGGGGGCGCCTTTTTTCGAATGCACCTGGAGAAAAGGCTGAGAGGAGAAGGGGGATAGCGGGGGTGATTATTTTACAAAAAGGTCACAATGCGGGAGGTCTACCCTAAAAGGAAAACCTCCCCAAAAAGGGGCCTTAGAGAAAGGGGTTGGGTTAGTTTGACAATCCCTTGTGAATTTTCTAGAAAATCCCTCCTTCATTTTCTTTCCTTCGTTTTCCCCAGCCTAGGGGCACTGACGTCCAAGAGTCCCGGAGAAATACACTCCAATTCCACATGCGAAACCATCGAGGACATAAGACCCAGACCGAACCCATCAGAGATTCATCGAATTTCCCTACTTGACCTTCTTAGTAAGAAGGCTTAGACTTGTTTATCATATTTCAATAATAAACCATTTATATTATATTATTTATTCTCATAATTAGGTAAACAAGTGGAAGTGGCGTTTCTCGTATACATGCACAAGCTGACTGTACAAAGGCATGTACGCTCGAAGCATCTTTTAGTATACAAACCCCAACAGTTTTTCCCAAAGTGTTGTCTGGGCCACCGCCAGATCGACAATTGGAGTTCACAATTGACCTTGGGCCAGGGTCCGCACCTATGCCCAAAGCACCATATCGAATGACGCCTAAAGAGTTGGAGGAACTCAAGATACAACTTCAAGAGCTTATGGACCTAGGTTTCATTAGACCCATTCTCACCATGGAGCGCATTGGTGCTCTTTGTCAAGAAGAAGGATGGGTCGATGAGGATGTATCAACTATAGAGAGTTGAAAAAATTGACCCTCAAGAACAAGTATCCACTGCCAAGGATAGATGACTTGTTCGATCAACTCCGATGAGCCGGTGTGTTCTCAAAGATGGACTTAAGGTCCGGATATCACCAATTGAGGGTCCGAAGGGAGGACATACCGAAGACTGCTTTCTGCACAAGATATGGTCACTATGAGTTCATTGTGATGTCGTTCGGACTAATGAATGCACATGCAGCATTCATGGACTCGATGAACCGAGTATTCCATCCATACTTGGATGTGCGATGAATGTAAAATTTTGTGACTATAATGAACGTGGAGGTGCAAAATGCCTAGAACAAGGCCAGTAACCTAAGGGGAAGTCGACGTACTGTGATTCGACAAAACATGAAAATGCACGAACCATTTACCTTGGAAACAAATTTCTTTTTATTCTTGACAAGATACTACCTCCATACTCCCATCTTTTGATATATATATCCATCTGCATCATGTTCTCAGCATCTTTTGAAACCTCGTACCCTCATTGTTTCGTTCTACCCTTGCGATGATTTTGAGTTTTCCTTTTGTGTAGATGGTCTAACGGAATTATGATCCGATGCGTAATCGTTACGCCAGAAACAAGAACTTCTCAGTTGAGAGCTACAGAGAATACGAGTGGGATGGGAAGACTTTCCTTATAACCTAAGTCACTGACTATTACGATCATTGGATGGATGCCGCGTATGGGGAAGCCACCCATCACTACTAGAAAATCCACCTTTTATGACACCTAAAACTGCACTTCAATCTTTCCTGAGAAATAGTGTGTAATGGCAATAGGTAGCGTCATGCAATACTAGTCTAAACTACACTAATGTTCTACGCTGAAAACTTACAAAATAATCCTATAAATATTTGAAATTACAAATTTTTCCTGTTACTTTATTTAATTTATATTTCCACCTACGAATTTCTATAAAGTATATTTACATCCATTAAATACTTAAACTTTACATTTTTCTTTAATATGTATAATTAAGAACTTCCAACGTACAAAAATCATATGAAACTATTAATCATTCAACAAAAAATTCTTATACAACTCATTCGAATAAAAATCAAATTAGAAAATACAAAAATCCAAGTGCCTATTTGCTTCTACTAAAACACAAACAATACTATTACTAAAAATTGCAACATCCCAATCTATCCGAAGTGCTCAAAATATTTGTTGATACATTGCTTATCTCTTTAGAGAGTGAGTTTTGATCCTCTTCTACATGTCCAAAGAGCACAAAAAAAATATGAGCACTCTAAATAGTAGTATTCCAAGTATATGTGAAACAAATATGAATGGGCACAAAATACCAAGTTTGTGTTCTCCCCTCCTGTAACAGTCACAGACACAATAGTAACTTTGGTTAAATATAGAATTCCCATGAGAATAACCATCTTCCTGACATTACAACATAAACCAGCTCTCGTACCTTCAATGCGAGAATCCTAGAAAAACAACTCAGTTCTGCAGTGAATGTCCCACAAGTTGTCAATATTGTTGCTCTATTTCCTTCTGTGCAGTAAGTTCATCACTCTGGAAAAAAAATGTTACAACAAGGATGCAATGGTGATTCTCAACTACAACATGCTTATCTCTATATGACCATTATACCGAAGTAACTGAAATCAACTAATTCATCAACTTCATTAACTTATTAAATTCTGACTCCCCAATATATACATGTTAACCTAATATCATTCCCTTAAATGTAAACACACTTCACAAAAGGAACAAATCACATACTTCACTTCTTAGCTTTGTTCTCTCATCTGTACTCAATGTTAACTAAGGAAATCTTTCTTCATGCAATCACCACTCACACCCTATCATTATTTCATTCTTATTACATAGCCTAACTTCACCATATAACAACAAGATGAAATTACAAGCATTCAAGTTCATATCCTAGAGTGATATTCCATGAGAAGAAACACTCTCATCTTAATACTACAAACATAAACCTGCCTCTGACATTATATGCAATAATCGTAGGAGCTGGAAATCTTACCTAAGTTAGTTCTCCATGCCATGTCGTACAAGCTGCCAATGATATTGAACTCTTTCCTTTCTATGCAGGAAGTTCAGTACCCTGGAAAAATAAGTTTGCAATAATGATTCTCAACTGCATCGTGCTTATCTCTAGATGGAAAATTATATTGAATCAACCATTACATTGAAAACCACTAGCCTGTCTGCCTATACTCTGATTCCCCTAATATATCAACGTTAACCTTGTTCCAATCCCTACAATTACCTGAAATATTTTCTGGTTTTAAATTGGTATGAATCAGGACAAGATTATGCATAACTGCTAGGTAAACAAATATTAAAAGCAAGATATCAAGGCATGCATCTATACTTTGTAAATAGAGTAGAGAGTGAGGTGTAACATTAGTGTTGTGGAGTTGCCTCTGGTCATTCATGTGAGGATTGACAATGTTGGATTCTTCAAGATTGCTAAATCTGCCAAGGACCAACACATAAGAAAATATCAAGTTGAGTTATTATAAGCATCTAACATGAAATGAAGAACCCCTTGCCTTAGGCTCATATGATGATAGAGTATTGGGAATCATCACAACAACTTCATTAAGAGTTCCACCCACCTCGATTTTATTCACATAAGCACTTGTACAATCAGGCACTTAGCACATGTGACACTAAAGTTTGGCATTACAATTTTCCAACAATTAAGATAACACTCACGATTACACTCATTAAAATTTACATGATTAGACCCATCAACAGATCATAAAACAAAAATTGGGCAACCGAGGAAATTGCAGTCAACAATTAGTTTGTCACAAATTTAGGCGCCCAATATTTATGAACCAAATGCAAGTGGTAAATATCATCAATTTTACACAAAAGTTTGCAATAACTCAAAATCAATTATACAAAAATACGATGAATCAGAATAAATATAGCTAGATAAAATCACAAAAAGCCCTATTTCTCTCTATCAATAATCGCTCACTGAGAATTAACATCGACACATTTATAGAAAAAATTTGAGTTGAACTCTGGAAGTTTACCCTGAACGATATTGGAAAATCCAAACGGTGGGGCAGACCGCTTCCTCGTCTTCTTTTAACCACCCATCGCATATCGAATTGATTTTTAGAATGGGTAAAAAATCAACAGAATTGATGGTTTATCTTTGTGAATGGGATTGAGGAGAAGCACATAGATTGACAGAGGTGAAATACGAGATCTGTATTTCCATGTTTGCTGGAATCGAGCGGGACATTTCACCTCTCAAAAGAGGGAATTTTATTTTATGGAGTATTTTTTTGTACTTGTGTTTGGGTTTGCCGCTCATATTAATTTTGGGTGAAACTTATGGAACTTAACAAAAGTTCCATTAAGCTAAAGTCTTTATTACATTTATTTTTAACTGTGGTATTAGTATTCAATATCAATGCATAGAAGGCTAATGCATTGTGAGGGTATTTGTGGTGGCATCTTTAATAAAGTGTGGTAAAGAAAATGTAGCGACAGACAATTTATCTAGTAGTGCATCACGCGGGAATCACAAGACTCATCCACACCCTACCACCCCCTTAGCGCGAGTGTGAGCCACCCATCACGCGACTCATCTAACCCTATCATCCCCTTGGAGCGAGTGACATGGAATGTGGCCACAAACATGACATGGAATGTGGCCACAAACCAGGTCACTAGACTCGCCAACTCGTACGCTGGCACACGGTCTACCATAGGTGTACACTAATCCAAGTAGGGTTTGCGGCCCTACGAGGACCCGAATTTGATTTAAATAATGATGGCCAAAGCCACATCAGATAGGCACGTTAAAATCAAAACACAACATGATAAATATAGTTTCATTTCCATCGATAAAATATTTAGGACATTGTCCTTGTTTAAAAGAAAGTCCACCTCAACTGCTTAATTCACAAGTATTTTCTTCCCTTCGGTGTCACGTTTCGCGTGCGAGATATCACCTTTAGATAACACATATATCAACAATCAGTCTCAACACCCAACCTAAAAATCATGCATGCCCTGAACGTTCCTTTCACCACTCACTCGCTTTATCTACACTTACAACCAAGGCATGCTCACCATATTAATTTATTCATCATGCTTTCACACATACATATTCATACTTTCAACTTCAGATCTATAAGAAATCCATAGTCATGCCCCAAACGTGCGCACACTTACACACAACACATGCACACACACACATCGACACACACGCATGCACACATACTTTCTATTCATCAATTAAATTATCTTTTCGCTCGATCTACATGCATGAGGGTTTCAACATTATTGACTAATTGATTAGACATGAAAAGGTGGGTCAAAAGTACCTTTTCTTGAAGAAATCGAAAGATAGAACAAATATTAGCTTTGGTTCTTCAACGATTCTTGAGTTTTCAACTTCAATTCTATGCAATAGATGAAGAATTCTTGAAGATGAATGGAAGATAAATTGAGAGAGTGGGAGAGAGAGTGGGCGTGAAGGAGAGGAACGTGGGATGTGGGGGCTAGGGTAAGGTTTTTCTTTTGTGTCATATATATATTGATATCTCCAAGATTTTGATTTTCCAAATAAATAGAACCTCCAAGATTTGATTCCACAATTAAATATTGTGGGATTAGAGGAAGAAGAGAAAATAGCGTGAAGTTGAGAGAGTAAAAATAGGCGACTTTTGCCTATAAAAAAGGTGTGGGATTTAATTTAAATTTTCTTGGAGAGAAGTATACCATAAAATGGAAGAAAATAATAAATCCTACCATTAAGAGGGAGGGGGCGATTTTTATGCTTCTCCAACAAAGATTTAATTTGATTCCTAATTTAAATAGATATGGAAAGATTTATTTAGATATAGTAAGATTTGCTAGGATTAAATTGAATTTAAATTCATGGAAAGAGTTAAACAAGGAATCAATTAAATCCACAAAATAATTCATTCTTCTATTTAATAGGAGAATTCGAAATTCTCAAGGGGAAAGAAGATAGGGATAATTTGGTTTGGATTTAATTTGGACAAATATTTAATTAAATTCAAGAAAATAGAATTCCTTTCCAACAAATGGTGGTGGTCGAAATTTCCAATTAAAATGGCTAGAATAATTATTGATAAACCTATTTAGATTCACTCACACTTTAAAAATTATTCCCTCCATCCGGGAATAGGAGTCTCGTTTTTCCATTTTAGTCCTCCCGCGAATAAGAGTCCCGGTTCACTTCTACTATAAATGGTAATAGGGTCCTATAAGTTATAATTGAATATTACGAGACAATCACTAGTAAGTAATATTGAACTCTCCCCATCCAAATCCGAAATTACAAGTAATCCGGTTTCCGCTTAACTTTCATTTCCCTGCTTAAGATTAAAATGTCCATTAATTAATTAATGTCTCATATTGACTTAATTAATTAACTTCTATTAATTCCAAGAGTGGACTTAGCATGAAACGCTTATTTATTATTCATAGAGTAATCACACTCCAACTAGCTAGGTTCCAATAATAAAACCTTGTTTCGGCTCCTCTTGAGGACATTATCAAACGAGACTCAGCTCGACGCATTCAATATAATAGCAATCCTAGCACCGCTAGGTATCGATCACCACTACCCAATATATCGATAATTTGGTTACGAAAACCCGCACCATTTGATAAGTCAAAGTAGTGCATAATCAATACCGTATGCTCAATGCTAACCTACATTGATTAAGAAACAAATATTTATCAAGACCTCGCCTTTCGAGATAGCCTAAGGCAAGTCTTGTCGTTAGATCCGTTCGCTCATATACCACACCAATGTCATCTTATTTCAAAGGCTTAGAAATATGCGGATCGACATTGTAACCTTTCTCGATGGATAGTCAAATTCCATCTAGTTGTGAAATTCATCTTTTCTTTGTTTAGAACTGACCGTGTTACCTCGAAACGTGATTTCTAGTATACAAACTCTAACAATCTCCCACTTATACTCAAAACACTTTCGAGTATACAAAAAATGTGCTAACGTCTAAATCTCCCACTTATACTGAAAGCGGATTGAGGTCTTGAATTAGTCGAACTCCCATTCCTTCAACATGGCTTTCATACGGCTTTACCGCTAATGCCTTCGTGAAAGGATCTGCCAGTGTTGTTCTCTCGACTCAATCTTGACCACTTGTATGTCTCCTCTCTCCGCACTATATCTCGAATGATATGATACTTCCTCTAGTGCTTGCTCGCTTATGAGCACGTGTTCTGACAAAGA
>NC_062965.1:35478937-35531501 GCF_023119035.1 Salvia hispanica | reverse complement strand
ATGATACTTCCTCTCTATGTGCTTGCTCGCTTTATGAGCACGTGGTTCCCTCGAGTTTGCCACAGCACCAGAATTATCACAATAAATGGTGATGCTCTTGGGCATATTCGCAACCACACCTAAGTCCAGAAGGAAATTCTTAAGCCATACAGCCTCTTTTGCAGCCTCCGAAGCGGCCACATATTCGGCTTCCATGGTAGAGTCTGCAATGCATTTCTGCTTTACACTCTTCCAAATTACGGCTCCACCTCCTAAGGTAAACACATATCCGGAAGTTGATTTCCTCGATTATTCAAAACAGTCACGTCACATATTCAACGGAGTTGACTTAGTCAACCCAGAATCTTAACTCCAAATCAAAATTAGGTCACTAAAAAATTCACATAATAATTCCACTCATCATTTAATTCACGGACTTCGCGGCATTAAAAGAATTAATTGCGAGAACTTTAGGGTTCGAAAATTAGGGTTCGAAAAGGTGGGACGTTACAAAAACTAGTATCACACCCGTACGATGTACGGATCGAATTAATTTTATCACATTAAATTTATATTTTTGAATTAAGTACTTAAAATCATATGCAAGGGTTAAAAATCGCAAAATATGTAAAGCAATTTAAATGTTTGCCAAAACATAAAATTAAACAACTCTACAAAATATACCAAGTGCATACTCATATTTAAAGGTAATTGTATGGAAGTTGCCTTATTTACGAAATTATTCAAAACTTCTAATAACCAATTTCTTATCTCTACCCTAAAATAGCAATCATAATTTTATATTATAGTAATGGACAACACAAACAATTCAAAAAATCACTCACATTAAAAAATTAATACACAACAATAGTCATCAATACTAAAGAATATTAAAATATATAGAAGAGTAACTAAGTATATAGGACATAAATAAGTTTATATGATGACAATACCATATTAGTTCATATGTATTAAAAAATTATATTAATAGTGAAATCATAAGTGCGATTAGCCACGGAAATATAAATAAAAATTTTTAAAATATCCACACAATATCTCTCGTGTTTTGGAAAAAAGATACTACTATTGCTTGCAATATTCCAAGAAGAAGCTCAATAATTAAAAGTCTAAGCACAAACATAAAAGTAGTTACAAATTAAATAAACAAAAGAAATCTTAATCAAACAAAAATACAACGTCACATTTTCTTCTTCACTCATCTATTCATTTCTTTTGCAATCCACTTCCGCCGCAGCCTCTATATGCATCAACCAATTTATTCCTTATTCTTCAAATGACGGTCCAAAATCAAATTGCATTATCTCAAAATGAAGAAAATGTTGACAACTAAATATAAATTCTCAAAATAAACTACAAATATGATACTTATATGAAATGACTTTAATTTTATGCATAAATAATTGAATATAAATAATGCTTTGAACAGTACGTAATTAACCATGTAACATAATATGATCAAAAACTTACATAGCAGGAGCGATTATGGAAGAAGGAAGCTTCTTTAAACTCTTCTTGATTAAGTGGCGCAACTCAAACCCTAAGAATTTACTTCTCTCTCTTTCATTTACGTATTTTCTGTAATATATATGATTTAATGAGATAAATATTTATAGGTGAGAAATTCTAAGCTTGTCCATAAGAATGGCTATTTAAAATATATAAGGAGCGTTTCTTTTATTAAGAGTAGCCGACCGATTTCATTAGAATTATAGGAATTGATTTATTACGGTTGAATTTAAAATTATAATTATATATAGGCTGACTAATTTGATCACATTTATGGAAATGATATAATTACTTAATCAGTTATAATTATTAATTGAATCAAAATAATATTCTTTGATTCTTGTAATGAATTGGTTAATTGTTGATTATAATCACAAACATATATATTTGGACGGCTGATTAAAATATGCTTTATGTTGTGAATTGTGTTTTTTTTTTTTAAGTTTTGAATCATCCACTAAACTTCATAAGTTTATAGTACGTGGTTCTTATTAGTATTGATCTTTAGATAAATGGTATCAAGATCTTTAGATAAATGGTATCAAAAGCACAAATCTACATGATAGAGGATATTTGTTAATTTTTCTTTTGATTTAAACAGCAGAGTCATTAAAAAAAATAGATATATCCTTTTTCGATTCTTAATAGTACTCGATTTTGTTACTCAAAATATGAAGCCCAAATCAGTACCAACGTATACAATTAATGACTAATACTCCCTCCGTCCTGGCTAAGATGACAGATTCCTTAGCCGGCACGGGATTTTAGGAGTTATTGTTTAATGTGTTTAATTGGAGATAGAAAGGTGAGTGAAAATATTAAAATAGGGAGAGAAAGAAAGATGAATATTTTAATAGGGGTAAGAAAAAGTGGATAAGTGTATTAATTGGAGAGAGAGTTTTCAAAAAAGGAAATGTGTCATCTTAGTTGGAATAAACTAAAAAGAAAAACGTGTCATCTTAAGTGGGACGGAGGGAGTAGATGATTTGTATAGGCAACTGCCGTTTATAGCACATTTGTAACGTCCCATTTCAAATACCCAGGTACCCCAAAACTCAGAGATATTTTTGTAATTGCTATATGTAATCTAAATTCATTAGGCAACGGCCGTTTATAGCCTAAATCATTTCATGACATTTATTTCATATAAATATTACTCCCTCCGTCCCCCATAATTTGTCACCATTTGACTCGGCACGGGTTTTAAGAAATGTAATAGAAAGTGAGTTGAAAAAGTTAGTAGCATGTGGGTCCTACGTTTATATATTAGTTTTATAATAAAATGTGAGTGAGAATGAGTTAGTGGAATATGAGATCCACTATCAAAAATGGTAAAAGTGAAAGGTGATAAATTTTTAGGGACTGACGAAAAAGGAAATAGGTGACAAATTTTTAGGTACGGAGGGGGTACTAAAATTACTATAAATGTTCCCATGAGGGTTAATTTTATTTTTGTTCTAGAATACATTAGTCATTCCATCTTAATACTGGACTTTAGTTAGCTTCCCAGTTTGGGAAAGACACATGAGGATCATGCGTCTTCCGTTAATGAAACGCATCAGATTCATGCGTTTTAGTATAAGACGCATGACCGTCATGCGTCTTTTAATTTTTTAATTTTTTTATTGAAAGACGCATGCGTCTTTCCCTAAAACGCATGAGGGACATGCGTCTTTAATTTGAACATAAATCACGAGAGCAGAAGGCAGAACGCAGAATACCCGGCGTGAAAAAAAGGCAGCGGCGATTTCCGGCGATTCCCGGCGAATTCTTCCAATTTTCAGTTTTATTTCGGTAAGCTTTCTTTAATTCTTCAACATTCCTCACTTATTCGTTGGTAATAGGCTTTTTTGTTTTGGTTTTAGGTGATTTTGTAAATTAGGTTTTTGATGAAATTGTTCAATTAGTCCGATGATTTGTTGTTTTGTTGATTGTAATGGGTTTTTGTTGATGATATGCAAGCAATTGATTCTATATGTTTGTGAAATTTGTCCAATTATTGAAGTTGTGAAATTTATCCAATCAGTGAAGAAAAATTGTTGAATCTTGAGATTTTTGTTAAGTCTTTTGTCTCTAATTTATGGACGAAATTCAGAAATTAATGTGAGGAATTACATTGGATTGTTAAATTGGGTGGATTCTTGTTTGTAATTATTGTTTTGTGAATATCTTGTAGGATTAGATGGCAACTTCAAGTTCTAGATGGCAATTGTTATATGGACCTGAAGATCCGTCAGTTTTATATCTTCAGAAACAACACATATCAAATAAACTACTGACGGAAGGCACATCACATATTTTCAAAGTTCGTCGGACGGAAACTAAGACATGGGATGTGGATATACATGCCAATGTGAGGTATTGGCTTAACATGTTTGGTTTTGGAGGCGTGATCGAATGTGGGAAGTCGATGAAGGTCGACAACGAGCTTATAACTGCTTTGGTTGAGCGTTGGAGGCCGGAGACACATACTTTCCATCTACCGGTTGGAGAGGCGACAGTCACCCTAGAAGATGTGCAAGTCCTGTGGGGCTTGAGAGCGGACGGTCGTGTTTTCACAGGCCGTGACCATCATACCAGATATACCGATTGGCCCAGCAAGTGCCGAGATTTGTTGGGATGGATACCCGATGCAGCATCAGAGACAAAGCAAGGCGGTATGCTGATGATCGCTCTGATTAACCAAACGAGCATACCTTTGGGTGATGACCTACCTCCTTATGTCTACATCCAAAGGGTACGTATCCATGCTTTAATCTTGTTAGGAGGACTGATTCTATCAGACACTACTGGGTGTAAGGTTCCTTTCATGTGGCTGAATGCATTTGAGGATCAAGACAATGTGATAAATATTAGTTGGGGAAGTGCAGCTTTATCGTACTTGTATCATTATCTGTGCGAGGCTTCCATGGACAAGAGGAAAGAGTTAGGCGGACCCATGATTCTTCTGCAGCTTTGGGCGTGGGAAAGAATGTCTACATTGAGGCCGTCATTCGTAGTAGCGCCTGTGTACGAGCCGTATACGCCATGTGGCGCCAGGTGATATATTTAAACATTTATTTTTTTATGCATCTTGAGTTTTTTTTTTACATCAATTTTATTTATAGGTGGAAAGGAACTACTCAGATAGGAAATGCTCCTAGATATTCGGTGGAGCATTACCGTGATCAAATATCCTTGATTAAACATGGTCAGGTGACTTTCTTTTTTGTTACTTCAGTCTACGAACCACGCCGATGTCATGGAGTACCCAGCTTCCCAACACCGCCGATATGGTCATGCCTTTTGAACCACAAGACATTCCACCACGTCGAAATCATAGAGTGGGGGGTGCTCGAACTGGTGGACACGGTAACACAAAATAGATAAGGATGTCGCAGCAGCATCCCGATTATGTGCAACCAGAGCCTATGAATCCAGAATATGACCTACCTCAATGGTCATTCTATCCAAGCCAGGAGTCGCAATCATAATAGGGGCATCCCCTCTATTCCCCAAGCCAACCTAAGCCTGATTGGAGTCGTCGCTCATACTCACAAAGACAAAATGAGCCGCAATTGAGTGGAGCCCGAGCATCAGTCGATTCATACTTCCAAAATTATCAGTTCGTGGCTCCTCAACGAGTTGAAGAAGGAGATGATGATGAAGGAGAAGGAGAAGAAGAAAATGAATTTGAAGAAGAAAATGATGACCGAGAAGAGGAAAATGAGGAAGAAGAGGTTCAGAACATCCACGTACAACCTCGACCAGTTGCGGAGGGTTCATCACGTACCGGGGTTGGGAAGTATGTGAGCAAAGTGATGAAGAGATTTTCATCCAGGAAGAATAAGGGGATTGAACCGTCGAAATACACACCATCGTCGTATAAGTAGCTCTTTATGGAAGAATGTAATGTTATGTATATTTTGTGTACTTCTGTCTTTTTTTTTAAACTTTGTATTGGTTTTTTCTTGAACTTGTTTTTCATTATATATTTTAACAGGTTTATGGTGTCATATTTTTAGATGAATTCTTGCCAAATTTTTTCAAATGACTAATAATTGTGGAAATGGCTAATAATAGATGCCACTTTGAATAATAAAATATTGTTCTTTCATTTTTTTAATAAATTTTTTTAACGACAAATATTAGTAGTAAGAACACATAATTAATTAAATAAAATATACAATGATCACGTGCATATAAATATATAGTATACATAAAATTTTTCAACCAACATCATCACCCGAATTCATAAATAAGTTAATCAAAGGAACATAAATTACAAATCCCCAATATTACTGCATCTACATAAATACACACACTGTGACACACATAGCAGCAGAACCTTCATTTCTTCAATACACTGCAAGAAAGTAGTTTTTTGTCAGCATTATTATCTACTTAAAGCAAGAAATAATATCACCTAAAAGAGCTTGGAGGAATTCTCCAAGAAATAATATCACCTAAAAGAGCTTAGAGAAATAATACCCCCCTCAACACATTGTTGTAGCACTCCGACATGTTTGTTGAGGTAACCCCCCATCTAAGTCCATCATCGTAACAAAGAGACCAATTTTCTTTTCCGGCCCTATTCAGCTGCCGTATCGCATCAGGGCTTTCCTCATGTAGTGCACGCCGCCTTCTCTTATATTTATGCTCTTGAGTTGTAGCACCCAATGCCCACACCATGCTTTTCACAATAGGACCCTTGCACTTCTGCAAGATATTTTTCCTCACATGGATCAAACAAAATTTGTGGTGACATTTCGGCTTCTTTTTCCATTCATCAGAATCCATAGCCTTGAAGATTCCTTTATGCCTATCCGGTATGATACACACCTCCCTCTGGTATTTCACCACATGAATTCTTACATGTTTCAAGTCGCCGGTTTCCTCATCAACAATAGCATATGCAATAGGCAAGCATTTTTTGTTAGATCAAAACCACAAGCAACAAGCAATTTACCTTTAAATCTTCCTCGGAGATGAGTCCCGTCAATTGTTAAAACCGGTTGGGCCAGCTGAAAAGCATGTATAGCAGCACCAAATGCCCAGAAAACATAACTAAACACCTGTTTACGTCCGTGACTCAACAACTCGATGTGCTTCCACTCAACAATTGTGTATGGATTCTGTGACTACAGTTCAAGCATGTAGTTTGGTAACTGTCTGAATGATTCTTCCCAACCACCAAAGACAATCTCTAAAGCCTTTCTACGTGCATACCATGCCTTCTTGTAACTGATTACCACATTGAATCTTTCATGAATATAGGTTTTTATGTTCGAGGCCTTGTAAGCAACATCTTCTTGTACTTGATGTCGTATGCACAGAGCAATCATCGCTGATGAAAAGTTAGCATGTCCTCTATTCACATGATGACCTTCACAAGTATGTTGTCTCACCCACTTCCTAATTTCCCAAAGATCATCATGGGCCCTTTGTGTAACAGAAACTTCCCACGAACATTCATTCGCTTTTTCAGCGTCGGTCTCGCTGACAATAGCTATCCCATCTTCTGTCTTTCCAGCTGGAAATTTGCATACGGCATGCCACCTTCTTAACTTGCTCTCAACGACCTTTAACTGCCTTTGATGCCACAAACTCCACATAGTCATAGCCATCTTCACATACAGCTTGGAGTCAAATTTTGTTCTCATACCAATCCGATATAGATGTCTCTCATCCCAGTACATGTTGTTGTGTTCATTACCAACTTCATCAGGTACCTCAGAAGGACCACTTGATAATGTGCGAAAGAATTTCATCCCCTTGGGAACGTATTTTGGAAGTGGTTGTTCACCTTGCACAACGGGTTTACAAACTACTATCTCATCATCAGAAGCATCACCAGGAGAATCGTGACTTAGACCGGCATCTGCCTTAGATGTTACTGGCGACAATGGTTCATCATTATCTCGTACAATGCGAGTATTATCATCAAGGGTATCTGCAACATCTAAGTCGTTATTCATTCCAACACCAACATTAACAGCATCTGCAACACTCATATCACGATCAGAGCTCACATGTTCAACCCTCGCCGATGATCCAATACCACAATCAACAACGCCATAATCAACAGCTGGTGTGATTTCTGAACTTTTCACAGGTGAATACTCAACAAACAATTCAATACAACGAGAAGAATTTTGAGCATCGTTGAACATAAACTCCACACTTTGATCAGTGTAAATCTCAGTACATATATAACTCATAGTGGATGCAAAGACTAGACAATGCCTCCATGATATTTGAATGACGTGTTGATTCATATCTATTCTCATTGCACCACATATCATTGCAACTAATTCAGAATACGAAACGCATGAATTCAATATAATGGAGCCTCTCGCCCGAGGTGGATCATAACAAATACCCAAGTGTGGAAGTTGAACTATTTTACCACCCCAATACAAACTCACAAATATTTGCATGATTTCTGCATAAGAAAATATAACAAATACAACAATTAGGGACAATTTTTTTCCTATAAACCCTAATTTAATAAATCAGGGAAAACCAACCTAATCTAACAATATTATTCAATAATTCAGAGTAAGAGAAAAACTTACCTAAATATAACGACAAAATGGAAGAAATCGCCAGCAAAATGGAAGAAATCGCCGGAAATTGGCTCAAAATCGCGCTGCCTCTTTTTTTTTCTCATCTTTCGCGCAGAATGATATTCTGCCTTCTGCTCTCGTGATTTATGTTCAAATTAAAGACGCATGTCCCTCATGCGTTTTAGGGAAAGACACATGAGGGTCATGCGTCTTTCAATAAAAAAAATTAAAAAAATAAAAGATGCATGACAGTCATGCGTCTTACACTAAAACGCATGAATCTGATGCGTTTCATTAACGGAAGACGCATGATCCTCATGCGTCTTTCCCAAACTGGGAAGCTAAATAAAGTCCAGTATTAATTTGGAATGGCTAATGTATCCTAGAACAAAAATAGAATCAACCCGTTCCCATGACTTATAAATATTACTCCCTCCGTCCCACTTAAGATGACACGTTTTCCTTTTTCGTTTGTTCCAACTAAGATGACACATTTCCTTTTTTAGAAACTCTATGTCTCCAATTAATACACCCAACCACTTTTTCTCACCTCTATTAAAATATTCATCTTTTTTTCTCTCTCTATTTTAATACCTACACCCACCTTTTCTCTTTCCAATTAAACATATTAACCAATAACTCCTACTCGTGCCGGTCAAGGAATGTGTCATCTTAGTTGAGACGAAGGGAGTATAAAATAAGGACAAAACTTATAAATATTTCAAAAAAGGCCAAAACTCACCTTTTATATATGTATAGATATTCCATATATAAAGTTAAATCAATTCTGGAGTATTTTGCACGTTAATTTACTTGAAAAAAGAAAAGACTTTAGTGGAATTGGTGTGTGATCAAATACTAACTAAGTTACAGTAATAACTAATAACTAATATCAACTTTGTATGTTAAAAATATCAACACAGAGACATAAATTTATCAATTTTCTTGTACTGATAAACTTATGTCTCTGTGTTGATATTTAAATTTTACATGTTGTATTGATATAATTATGTCTTTGTGTTGATAATTTTAATACGTAAAATTGAAAATTATTAGTTATTACTGTAAATTAGTTAGCACACTAACGCAACCCTAGTGGAATATATTCATATCAGTCATTTATTTGAAAAAATGGAAAGAGAAAAGACTTTGTTATGCATAATGTAAGCCAGATTTTGACCAACGTTATACCTCAGTTAGAATTTACTAGTAAAATCTTAATCTTCCCCCTCAAAGAAAATTACCAGTAGTCCAGTACTACAATATGTCAATATTCACACAATAAACCTTATCATATCTTATATTGCAAACACCGTGACATTTACTAAAGTGGTAGTAGTACTACACTGTATCTTACTTCAAATATTTGAATTGTACTTAGCAAAATAAACTAGTACAGTAGTAAACAATAATGTGCTAATCGAATCTAAATTGTATATTGAATTTTGGCTTATGGAAAATAAAACAAGCCAAGAATAATTCTGTCAAAACACTACCGGTAATAACGGTCTCTCCTTCCGCTTCTCATGTTCTCACTCTTACCGACCATCTCTCCCAGGCGCTCTCTCTCTCCTCTCATACGCCAACCAGGTGGTAAGGCAGAGAGCCCCGGCGACCTATCTCCACCACCGGAGAACCAAAATGCTTAGAGGGAGACACAAATTCCTCCCTTCCGACGATGTCCTCCTCCTCCTAACAACCCTGCTCGCAGCCATCATCCGTCATGGCTCTTCTGATGACGGAGCTGTCATGGCCGCGCTGGCCAAAGCCACCAACCCTCCTGGATGGACCGGCCCCGATTTCTGCAAATGGAATGGCGTCGCTTGCGATACACCCAACAAAGTCAGCTCCATCAACCTTGCATCAAAATCTCTCTCTGGAAAATTGCCACCCGAGATAAACCAGCTCTCCAACCTGAAAACCCTCAGCCTTCAACGGAACAAGTTTACGGGGCCGTTGCCAGCTTTGTCCAACATGGCTTCTCTTCAAGAAGTCAATCTTGAAGATAACGGTTTCACTTCCATCCCTCCAGGCTTCCTCTCAGGCCTAACAAGCTTACAATTCTTTAGCATCAACAACAACAGCAATCTCCCACCATGGACAATGCTTAGCACCATCAAGGATTCCTCGTCTCTCACTACTTTCTATGCGAGCAAGGCCAACATGGTGGGTGAGATTCCAGACATTTTCGGATCATTGCCAAATTTCGCGAACCTCAAACTCTCCTACAATAATTTGACAGGGTGGATGCCGTGGTCGTTCGCCAAATCTGGGATTCAAACTTTGATGCTCAATAATCAGATGTTGGGGCTTTCAGGGCCCATTGATATTCTTGGTGAAATGCATAGTTTGAGAGAGGTTTGGATTCACAGCAATCAGTTCTCAGGGAGTATACCTGACCTCTCTGCCTGCACAGAGCTGTCGGATCTCCAGCTACGTGACAATCGGCTCACGGGGGTTATCCCTGATTCACTTACTAAGCTTCCAAAGCTGAAGAATGTCGCCTTGCAGAGCAACGTGTTCCAGGGTCCGGTACCAAGTTTCCCACCGGGCATTCAAGTGAATCTTGGAAAAGAGAACCATTTCTGCAACCCTGGCCCCGGACCGTGTAGTCCCCAGGTCACCGTGTTGCTCGAGATCGCAGCTTCAATGTACTATCCGATGGTCTTAGCAGAAGCCTGGGAAGGGAATGATGCATGTCAGCAATGGCAGTTTGTGACGTGTGAGAAGGGGAGCGTGGTCGTGATCAATTTCTCCAAGCAGAATTTCATGGGAGGCATATCACGTTCATATGCCAGTTTACCTAGTTTAAGATCATTGTATTTGAATGATAATAAGCTGGTGGGAGTCATACCTAAGAGTTTGACAAGTTTGAAGCAACTGCAAATTCTCGATATCTCCAACAATAATATTTCTGGAAAAGTGCCATCTTTCTCGTCTACAGTGATATTGAAAACGGATGGTAATCCAGTCATCGGGAAAGTCGTGCCAGTCTACTATCCAGGAGGACGCAGGCCACCCGGTGTAGAACTAGAAGAGACAGATTCTTCAGCAACATGGGTGAAAGTTGTTGTTATTCTCATCTGTCTCATTGTCATTGCTGGCTTGGCATGCTTGATCTACAGATGGTTCTATAAAAAGCAAGAACACAGAAGGTTTAAGAAAATAAGTGAAGGGCATAGCAGCATCAGTATGGAGCAGACAACAGGCTATGGCAAAAGCACCAATGTTAGTAGTTTCAACCAGAGTCCCATGAAAAGTAGTGAAATCAATGATTATAATATATATGATGGGGGGAATGTTATCATACCAATTGAAGCTCTCCGTAAAGCTACCAACAACTTCAGCCAAAACAGCATACTCGGGAAGGGAGGATTTGGCATTGTTTATAAAGGAGAACTCCCTGATGGCACTAAAATAGCAGTAAAGAGAATGGAATCATCAATGATCAGCGACAAGGGACTGAGCGAGTTCAAGGCTGAAATAGAGGTCCTTACGTCTGTCAGACACCGGAATTTGGTCTCCCTTCATGGATTTTGCAACAATGGTAGTGAGAAGCTATTAGTCTATGAGTACATGCCACAAGGATCTTTGTGTCAGCATCTGTTCGAATGGAAGGAAATGGGAACTCCTCCCCTAACTTGGAACCAGAGAGTAAATATAGCTCTTGATGTTGCCCGAGGGGTCGAGTATTTGCATAGCATGGCAAACCAGAGCTTCATTCACAGAGATCTGAAACCGTCCAACATTCTTATTGGAGATGACATGAGGGCGAAGGTTTGTGATTTTGGCTTGGTGAAACAAGCCCCCAATACCAATCAATCATTCGAAACACGGTTGGCAGGAACCTTTGGCTATCTTGCTCCAGAATATGCCGGTATGTATTGTTACCTGCATCATCTTGTTCACTTTTATTTTGACATGATGAATTAATTCACCTAAACGACTCAATTGAATGAACAGCGACAGGAAAGGTTACTGTAAAAGTTGATGTATATGCCTTTGGAGTGGTGTTGATGGAAATCATCACCGGGAGAAAGTCCTTGGATAGTTCCCTGCCCGATGATAGTAGCCACCTGGTGACGTGGTTTCGGCCATTCCTCCAAGGCAGAGATAAAATCAAAGAGGCTGTGGATCCTGTCCTCCATTCAGACTTAAACAAAGAGACTTTCGAAAGTTTGTGGAAGGTCGCCGAGCTAGCCGGACATTGCACTAGAGAAGCCAACCAACGGCCTGACATGAGCCATGTTGTCACAGTGCTCTCATCTCTGGTGGAGCAGTGGAAGCCAGCTGCAGAGGAAGATAGCTGCAGGGTAGACATTGGCATGAGCCTCTCACAAGTCTTGCAGCAATGGAAACTTAATGAGGACTCGTCTTCTACAATAGCCACTGATTACATAAAACAGAAACAACCTCCACAATAGCAACTGTTTACATCAAATAGAAGAACTATTAACAAACATGATCAAGTTCTCTGTTTTGTTAATGGTACCTGACCTGGGCTGTTCAGCTTAGTATGTTACCAGTTTTTTTGTAATTTTGGATGCTATACCTGGTCTACATTCAATAAAGTAATGTTGGTGGTTTCATTTTATTTCTGAGAAATTTAGAATCATCTATCTGTTAGTACTAAACATGATATTTAACAAAAATGAAAGCTAAAACACAAGAGTTTTATCTACATGAGGCATCAGCAAAATGAAGGGGGAGAGGGAGAAAGATGGCAAAACAGGTTACATATATATGTGTACACACTCGTATAACATCGTCTTAAAGGAATTAAATTACAAAACATCAAGAATACACCTACTAGCTAGCAACAGGGATATCTGTATTTGACTAAGTATATTTGTGTTAATAGTTAATACCTTCATTATATGCAAGAAAAGCTAGGAAAAGAAAGCCATTTCTCATTTCTCTAAAAATAGTAGTAATATATAGTATCCTTTACTGTGACGTGTAAACAGTTAAAAGGTGCAGCAAAATTGTATTCTTCATTCACAAAGAATGCAGTCATGAAGAATTTAAGACACTTCATCATGTAATTTCCAGCTCGATCAAATTTCAACTCTGCCAGGCCAAAATATCTTCATATAAAATGAGGGAAGGTAAACTATCTGAACCCCTAAATACAAAATGCTCAAGCTATCATCTTAAATATTTAACTTGAGCTTTTATAATCACCAGGGTGTTCCGATGCTTGAAAAGCATACAAGATGTCAAAGCAGCTAGAAATCCTGACTTGAAAGTGCAGCCCGTCCAGCAAAGTCTTGTATGTCTTCTCGTTCATGTTACTGTCCCTCTTTCAGAAACTCTCAAGAAGCTTAAACACCACGTTTCCCTTCCCATCCCAACACATTTCTTCAAGCAGTGTCTTGTATGTCAGAAGATCAGGCAACAAAGAGTTCCCTATCATGTTAAATGTGGCCTCGATCAAAATAGGTAGTCACTTTTTGATTCATATTTTGTTAGAACCATCCATACGATTCAAGTTCAAGACACACATCCTAAATCTCAATCATCTTTCAATCATATATATCTAAAACACAGCTCACTCTGTAATTTGATTAAGTTACAGTTATGAAGGATTTTCCGAGGACGAAATCATCGTTATGCTTCTGATAAATGCTCGAGAATGCATGCGTATATATCATCCTTCTGATTTCAATCAGTTCCCACAGAAGAAACTGAATGTACCTTATATTTGCAAGCAGAACCGTCGTTAATAGATTGGGAACTTAGGATCAACTTCTTGTGACCACGATTCAAGCCCTCCAATGATGTCCTTAGCAAAGGGGAATCCCTTCTTGTGGAGGAGCTCGACAGCCCTCTGAGAATCGTTGCCTCTTCTGCAAATGACAAACAAAGAAGGAACTTGACTGGTTTCACCAGTGGCAGTCCTGTTGCTTTCCTCTCTTGCAAAGGCTGTAGCTATTTCAGACAACCTTCATTCCAAGCTTGCCAAAGGAATGTTCAAGGACTTCGGTAGAGAGGTGATCTTGTAGTGATGAGCAGGCCTGACATCTACCAATATATGGGTCTCACCTTTCAAATTTATCTCGTTGTACTCGTTGCTGGTCATTCTGGCTTCTGCTGGAAGCAGGTGCAACTTCAATGGAGACTGCAAAAATTTAAGCAGCTGTGGTCAAAAGCTAACAGACAATTTCCTTTCAGAAGCCAGCTGGAAATATGTGAATAGAATAAATTGCTAGTCTTGTTTTGAAATCTGCAACTCTAAACCCATTTAAAGTATAAATGTAGAGAAAGCATGGTTATCCACAAACCAATGAAATGCAATTTAACAATTTGTCATGATGGAACTAAAGAGAGTTTAACCATATATTACTAGCACAGTAGCATTTAGTGAACTTCTCGATCAATAAACTGTATGTATTAGATCGGATGGATATGTTTCTCAGTTACAGGGGTAGTGACCAGCACCTAAGTGAGTAATACCTTATGTCCTAAAGGTATACCAGGTTTTAGAAGCTTCCTATATTCGCTTAAAATCCAAATGATTATAGTACACTATGTAGTTTAGTTCTAGAATACAATATGCAAAGTAAATAGGAAAAATAATAAACATACCCGATTTCACCGTGGATAGAGGAGATTGAGTGAAATTTTCGTAGTCAAAATTACAGAATTGCTCATCTGCCAATGTTGAATTTTCTCAGCAAGCTTCACTCTTGGGCGACCTTCTTCTGATTTTGACCTGTTAAATGTGGTGACAAAAGTCAGGAATATAAATGACATCTTTTATAGACTAGTTGTTTTTGTAAAAAGAAGGACAAAATGAGTACAATGAGAAAATAATAATTAAAAATTTGAGTAATTTTATGCTAAAGTGAGTAAATGAATAATTCACATTGAATGGCAAGAATAAGACTAAGACGCACAACACGAAGTCGAGCATTTAGTCTTTGAACATATACCAGATTTAGAAACAGAGAAGGTCCACACTCCAAAACTACTATTAATATAGAGGTTGGATGTTCGATATACCTACTCCAAGAACACCACTGTCTGAGCATCTCTGGCATGCTGTTGAAGGGGGCGGAGTAGGAAATAAGCAACGATAGCACAGACCTCCATTGTAATTGTAAACAGTTAGCTGCAAAAGCAAATGACAACGGATGAGCAACATAAAAATGAGTAAAAGCGACCTTTGTCATATCGATAACCATTAACCAAAGGGGGATGCATTTATCAAGAAACATACCTGTCCTTCCAGTCCAAGTGCAGCTCCAGAGATTAAAGGCTGCAAGCATAATCGTGTGTTTGGTCAGTAGAGCAAAGGTCCATATGCAAATAAACAAGATTAGGAAACATAATATTATGGCTTATGAGAAGAAATATAATCGTTCATGAAAATGTTCATAGCCTGATTAGAATAATATTTGCACTTTAAGGTCCCTGTCACAACATTGAACACTAAGATTCCCCTGGAATTTAAACCTCCAGAACTCTCACCATAGTGACAGAAAGAACTGAGTTGAATTGACAAAAGTTAAAAGTTCAGACTGCAAACAAATATCTTAGCGACAAATACAAAAAAAATAAAAACAATACCATGCATTCTGCATACTTAATTGTCCAAGAGAAATACTGCATAAATAAGCAACTGCTCACCTTTCCCAACACCACAGAGCAATCATTGATCATGTAACAACTGGGTATGTTATCCGTTGCATCAATGACAATGTCATACATGTTATACACCGAAAACCGCAAAAATGAAGTTGAAGGGAGGATTTGGCATTGTTTATAAAGGAGAACTCCCTGATGGCACTAAAATAGCAGTAAAGAGAATGGAATCATCAATGATCAGCGACAAGGGACTATCTGTATTTGACTAAGTAGATTTGTATTAAAACCTTCATTATATGCAAGAAAAGCAAGGAAAATAAAGCCATTTCACATTTCTCTAAAAATAGTATATATCCTTTACTGTGTCGTCTAAACAGTTAAAAGGTGCAGCAAAATTGTATTCTTCATTCACAAAGAATGCAGTCATGAAGAATTTAAGACACTTCAACATGTAATTTCCAGCTCGATCAAATTTCAACTCTGCCAGGCCAAAAATATCTCCATATAAAATGAGGGAAGGTAAACTATCTGAACATGAAGAAGGGAATCATTCCCTAAATACAAAATGCTCTAACTATCATCTTAAACATTTAACTGAGCTTTTATAATCACCATACAAGAAGTCAAAGCAGCTAGAAATCCCGACTTGAAAAGTGCAGCCCCTCCAGTAAAGTCTTGTATGTCTTCTCGTTCATGTTACTGTCCCTCTTTCGAAAACTCTCAAGAAGCTTAAACGCCACGTTGCCCTTCCCATCCCTACACATTTCTTCGAGCAGTGTCTTGTATGTCAGAAGATCAGGCGACAAAGAATTCCCTATCATGTTAAATGCAGCCTCGATCGCCTCCTGAAACTTCCTCTCCATCGCCAGACTACAAATCAAAACCAAATAGGTAGTCACTTTTGGCACCAGCCCCTTTGATCTCATCTCCTGATAGAAACCCCACCCCTGACTCACTCTACCCTTCTCACACAAACCCTTAACCAAATAACTATACGTATACGAATTAGGCACACAGCCATACAGCCCCATTTCACGAAAAACTCTAATTGCCTCATCAACCTGCAGGCATTTTGAGTAGGCTTTGATGATCATGTTCAACACGAAGGCATCAGGGATTACCCCTGAAGACTTCATTTGCTTCGATAACGATCTCACAGCGTGCAAATAAACATAACACACATTCAACTTATCAAACTTCCTTAAAAGTGAACCAAAAAGCATGGCATAAGTCTCCAAATTCGGCCTAGCATCCTCAGATTTCTGCATTTTCTTATACACATCGAAAGCGCGATTAAACAGGAATTTACGGTCACAGCAGAATTGGATCATGGTGTTGAACAGCGGGAGGCTAGCGGAGCAAGCTCCGGCGAGGACTTCATCAATGAGAGTCTCGGCGGCGCGATACCGCTTACCTGAGACGGCGATTTCCATCATTGCGAGGTAGGTGTCGTGGTTGTGCCTGTAGTGGCGCTGCTGCGCCGTCCACCGGAAAATGTCGAGCGCGATGTCCGGGTCGGGCTGGGACCGGAGGGCGTCGTGGACCTTGGAATGGGTGAATCCGGGTTTGAGATTGTGAAGCCATGACTCGAATTGGTGTTCCATTCGCGGATTTGGGGGTTTTGGTGGTAGGGGTTGAGGGGAGGTGTCGGATGGAGTCGGCAGCGGCGGAGGGTCGTCGAGGGTGGTGGAGGTGAGATGTCGGACAGAGAGGCGGAGGAGGGAAGCTCGGATGGTCCGAGGTAAAATCAAGGCCATTACTGGCGGCGGAGGAAGGCGTGTGCTATGGAGTTATCAGTCGAGAAAATTATACTACTCCACCACTTAATATACTCTCAGGGACGGAGATAGCGCTGGCGCAGGATCCATCTGGCCATGGCTGCCCCGCGAAGAAGAAAGATAAAAGAAGAAGATAGCGGCTTGTTTGATTATTAGGTTCAAGTTAATTGTGATTTTTTAAATGGGGTTTGATTAATTTAATATATTGAGATTATTAATTTATGTCAGTTAAATTAGTTGGATTCCTTAAAACTATTCTGCGATATACTCTACAACTTAACAAAACAATTATTGATAAACTCATTTGGTTACATAAATTGATAAAATCAAATTAAAAGATAAATAACAACATTACAACAACTAATGTATTTTGATTCTAGTAAAATACTAGCATTAGTTTTTTCTAAATTTGATTCCATATTTATATTTTTTTCATTCGTTTAAGTTTTTAAGATTGGAAAAAACAACACACTGAATTATAATTGTATTAAATTACCTTTTAATAACAATAATAATAATTATTATTATTATTATTCTCTTCATCTCATTTTAAGAGTCCATGTCACTTTTCAGCACTCGCTCCGTCCCAAGATATTTGACCCGTTTCTTCTTCGCACTTGTTTTGGAAAAATAATATAAAATAGTTGAAGTGGGGAAAAAGTAAAATAAGAAAAAGAATAATCTATCTTCTACATAATTCTCTCTCTTACTTTACTCTATCTCCACTCTAACTATTTTATACTCTTATTTGTGTCTAAAACGAGTGCGAAAAAGAAGCGGGTCAAATATCTTGGGACGGAGAGAGATAGTTAAAGTAGATAAATGGTAAAGATAGAGAATAATGTTGAGAAGACTTTTATCAAAATTATTTTCTCTTTTACTTTACCATTTCTCCGATTTAATTATTTATTAGCATTTTTACAAAACGAGTGCAGAAAAGTGATTGGGACTCCTAAAGTGGGACAAAGAAGTGTATATTATATATTACTTCCTCTATCCCATAATAGATGTCACACTTTTTAGTTTGCCCCATAAAATATGTCATATTTTCTTTTTTAGAAAAAGTTATCTCTCACATTAATATAAATATAGTATTTTCTCTCCTCCACCTAACACACTAAACAACATCTCCTAAAATTATGTGTCATTCTCCAACTATGTCATCTATTATAGGACGGAAGAAGAACTATATTTTTAAAAATTTCAGCATCGGCTAGTTCGTTTTTCTGGTTCTATCCCTGTATACTCTAGTTGATTACATTTGCATAGTGATAAAGAACAAATTACTAAATCATTTTGATTTGTAATATTTTTCAAAATTTTAAAAATACATTGGCGAGTTTGAGATTTTTGCAATTATTTTATTGTCTGTTTAAAACACATAGACATAATGTCATTTCGAACTTAACTAATGGTTGTTTCTTTTTTTTTAATGGTTTTTGTTTTGCCCAATAGTATGTTGTCCATATATTTTAAAGAGTAAATGCCAAAACTGGTCCTGAAAATATGCGCATTTTACGATTTTGGTCCTAGACATTATCTTTATAATTTTTGAATCTCAAACATTTCAACCCGGATCACAATCGGTCCAAAGTTAATTTTTTCGTCAAATTTTAACTGTCAATATTTTTAATCCCGATTTTGACCAAGTTAAGCTGTTAAATATGATTACTAACTCTCTAATTATGTCCTAAATTATTTTAATAAGTTATTATTTAAAATACAAAATAAATAATATTAAAAAGAAAATTAGAAATTCAAAATCAATGCATCTCCTCCGATTCCCCCTCCCCCCTCCCCTCGGACCCGTAATTGCCGCCACCGGAGAGCTCATCCGTCTCCCCCTCCCCGCAACCACCACCGAAGCGCTCCAATCCCTAAATCCCCCCTCCCCCTCCCAAATTCCTTCTTCCTCTGCAGCTTCGACCGCCTCTACTTCGACGACTACATCCCGCTGCTCTCCCCTGCCGACCGCCTCGACGCCGCGCAGATCTACTTCGCCCTCCCCACACGGCCAAGCTCCCCTCGTGAATTGATTATTTTTATTTTCTCATTTTCAATTTTAATATTATTTATTTTGTATTTTAAATGATAACTTATTAAAATAATTAAGGATATTATTAGGGAGTTAGTAATCATATTTAACAATTTAATTGGTCAAAATCGGGATTAAAATGTTGACCGTTAAAATTTGACGTAATAATTAACTTTACCGATTGTGATCCGGGTTTAAATATTTGGGATCTAAAAATTCAAAAGATAATGTTTATGACCAAAATCGTAAAATGGGCATATGTTCAGCACCAGTTTTTACCTTTACTATATTTTAAATCGTTATCACATCAATGCGTAATTCGTCGGAGATGGAACAATGAAATAATAAATCTCAAACTTAGTAATTATTTGAGATTTTGATCCTCTTTCATAATTTGTTTGGAAATTTAACTAAAAAATACTCCTGTTACATTAAAAATGAACGTAACTTTTTTGGATCATTCCATTAAAAATGACACATTTCACGAAATAGAAATAACATCATTTCTATTATTATTTTTGTCTAATTTCATTCTCTGTCCGTTTAATTTACAAAATAATATTACATAAAATTCTGTACCAAAAAGTAAATGTTTCATATTTAATGGGACGGCAAAAATATATAAATAAATTAATATTTTTATCTTTGCATCTGCATTTTTGTAAACTTTTGTTCATGGTTTAATGACTGAAACACTATTTATTACTGTTTTTAAACTGAATTTTTAATTTTATGAAATGTTTTGCTTATACGTTATTTTATGAGCATGTAGTGGTATTTTTTATTTGTCACATTTAGATGTATAGATGAAGTGTTGTCATGTATTTTACTAGTTTTAGGTTTGAAAAGGCACTTTGATCCAAAAGTGGAGTTAGATTTTAGGTCATTTTCAATTATTTACATTAAATTTTTGTCACATCCAATACTAAATTTACTCGAATCATTTACCCCAAACTTAAACTAAAAAAATATTCCATATTCATTTTTACTTTTACTTTTTCAATCTTACCTACAACACTTATCCATAATTTTCCAAATATAATTAAATAATTGAGTGAACTACAAAAATGGTTACTGGGCTATGGGTTTATCTCGCCCATAGTCCATGGACTTTAAAAATATCGTCAGTAGTCTCTAGACTAAGGGTTTATCACGAAATTGGTCCTTTTGGCTTTTTTTGGTACGAAAATGCCCTTTTGGGGGGTTTTGAGGGTTTTGGGCAATTTGGTCTTTTTACACTTTTAACATTTTAAATCTGATATTATTTTAGTTATGTACTAAATTTGATATTATTTCAAAATTATCATTCTTCTTCCATTTTGTCATCCTTCACTTTATTTTTTTTATTTCAATATTATATTTAATTTTATAAAATTAAATTTTAAATTTTGATTTTTAAATATCAATAAAATTTTTAATTAAACTATTAATTCATGGACACTATAAATATTGATTAAAACTATTAATTTTTGTTATTTAATATAATATTCAGCTGAATTGAAGAAGTACACACAAATAATATTAATCATGATGGAAAAATAAGAGCTATTCTATTTAGCCTTCGTTCGGTTGTTATAATTGCTTGTGATTGAATATTATGAAGTTGACTAAAAATTTGATTCTACTAAAAATTTTATATAGGAGTATTTTTGTTGAAAATTACTAGTAAATTTTGATTGTTTTCAAATTAATAAACAAAAATTATATTAGTCTTACATTATATGCATATTTATTTCAGAATAAATCGTGTTATATGATATATTTATGATTAAAACTAAATCTTTTCATATTGATTAAATATTATACACTTTCAAATAATGATTATGACTATTAATTTTTTTTATTTAATAATTTTTATAATTAAAAAATTTATTGATATTTAAAAATTAAAATTTAAAATTTTGTAAAATTAAATCTAATATTGAAATAAAGAAACAAAGTGAAGGATGACAAAAGGGAAGAAGAATGATAATTTTGAAATAATATCAAATTTAGTACATAACTGAAATAATATCATATTTAAAATGTTAAAAGTGTAAAAAGACCAAATTGCCCAAAACCCTCAAAACCCCCCAAAAGGGCATTTTCGTACAAAAAAAAGTCAAAAGGACCAATTTCGAGATAAACCTTTAGTCCAGAGACTACTGGCGATATTTTTAAAGTTCAGGGACCATTTTTATAGTTCCCTCCAAATAATTTAATACAATTGCTTATGAATCTCCCTATTAATATATTTATATATATTAAATATATTACACATTCAATAAAAAAATATAGTACGATGACTTGGAAATTAAAATACATCAAACATATTTTAATTACATTCAAACATAAAATAAAATACATTTAAAGACGTCACAATTACATAAAATATAGGACACCACATAGCTAAAATTCAAACATGCATATTTGAGAAATCTTCCAACAAATGATCAACTAAGGCATTTCGAAGTTGTAGATGTGCATTTTTATTTCTTTTGCGGCATACCGAGTCAAGTACTCTTGAAATCGAATATCTTCATTTGTCGTCATCTCAACTTCTGGTTGTGGTGCTTGTCTAGCAACTTTGATTGGGGAACTCATGTCACACTCATCTTCAACTATCGTGTTATGAAAAATTATACATGTAATCACTATAACTTCTTTATCCCAATATCGCACTGGTCCTGCTACAATTGAGAAACGTGATTGGAGAACACCAAATGCGCGTTATTCATCTTTTCTACATGCCTCTTGCCTCATAGCAAAATATTTTGTCTTTGAGGTACGAGGCTCGTGAATTGTTTGCACAATGGTAACCTTTGGGTATGCTAGGTAATAACCCATATTGTATTCTTTGCCTTGAATAACATAATGAGCATGATAAGGAGCAATACCTTGGGTGAGATTATAGAAAGCACAGGTAGATTAAAATCCTAGCCATCCATTCAAAATTCGGAAAAAAAAAAAAGCATAATTTGCGTGCTTCCAATCATAGACACTCAGTGTAAAAGTAGATTTAAATCCCAGCCATCCATTCAAAAACTAGAATAATCATTTCATATCTATAAATACAAGAAACTACAATACCATGATGCACTATTTATTAGCACTAAAAAATGCCTATAAGCATGCATGGTATATCTAGTATATCTAACTGCTATAAGTAGTAGCTAAAACAAAATGGCAAGGGCTCCTAATGGAATTGGAGCCAAGAAATAGCTCTTTCCTAACTATTATAACTAACATCCAACTGCTAGTTTCTGATTCCCTTTTTACCTTTTAATTTTTCATATTTAGAGCTGAGTGTGGACTTAATTCTTACGGAAGGAAAGGCTCAAATTAAAATACAAAAATATAAAATTTTAGAAAATAAAAAACCTGTATATAATTTGTCTTCCTTTTTTAAGACAACTGCGGAGGGAAGGCTCTCTCCATCACCCAAGACCCAAATATTTTCCATTATATTTATAATATATTATTTTATTATATTTGAATACTTATTTATTTATTTATTTATTTATTTGTATTTTAGTATTTTTACCCCTCCACCTATGATTTCTGGCTCATATACTATCTAGAGACACAGAGTTTTTGGTTTTGAATTTACAAACTAGACATAAATAAACAAATTAGATAAAACATAAAACAAATAATACAAAGCAGGCTAAAGAATGTAGAGTTTTAAGATCAAACTACTATGACCTAGTGATAATTAATCTCACAAAACTTTTATGTACCTATCTCCAATATTATTAGGAAAGTCGCAATTTTAGGTTAAGTCATCTCTTGAGTGCACCTATGCAGTAGATTAGACTCTAACTATCAAAGTTTCCTTCCAATAGATTAGATTCTAACTCTTTAAGTTACTAAGTCTCAAGCCCTCATAAATGATCTCATCTCTCGAGTGTAGATAAACCTATGTGTTGTACTCGTTTATTTTACCACATAAAACTAGATATCTTTCAATAAATCTAGTTAAACGGACATAGTTCTAAAGTTAGCCAGACAAAAGAACAATAAAAGCACAAGAACAGGCAAAACAATCACAAAATCTACGAAAAGATTCAATTCAATAAATCAAAACATGCATGTTCATAACAGTCTTCACCAAAAAAACTACAAAGTATGTTTAACGACGAGAGTAGTAAAAACAATAATAAAAGTACTAGATATGAAATGAATTGATAAAACCCAAGGTTGAATCTTCAATCTTCAGTCTTCTCTTGCCTGGATCTGTAGATCTCTGTTTCAATAGAAGATGGATGAATTATGTGTGAAATATGGTATGGAAGAATGTGTAGAGAGGGGGAATGATTGAAGGCTCTGAGATGAATTCTATGAATTAGGTTATGTAGTATTTATATGCTAGAAAAAGATTTAAAATGGTAAAAAGGAGAAATGTTATGCTATGCTCCAAATGAGCGACAAGTTTGAGCGCCTGGTCCACGTCACCACTCCTTTCTCTCTATGATATTATATCTAAACACCTCTAAGTCTCTAACCCTTTTTCTAGTTCAATTCTTAATTTCAAAAGCTATACCAATTTTCTATACCCATTGCCAATCTACAATAATTCTAAACTTATCACTGCATCTTTAACGTTTTCACCAGAGTTTTCTGACCGCCATCATAGAAGAACAACAACAACAACTAAATTAAGATCTTCAATTCGATCGCTATGGTTAATGTGCAATTTATCCGGGAAATTATCGCACTCACCAATTCCATCCTTCTTGCCAATTCCCTTTGCTTTTATGAAAATCAAAACCCATCGCACAATTTTTATACTCCATATATACTCATTTTCTCAATTCACTCTCCATGTTATTTATTTCGAATTAGAATTCACAATATATCATCGTTTTGCTGCTTCTTTCTTTGTTCCGAATTGAAACTGTCGCTTCCTTCCCTGCAATTTCCAATAAGCTAGTTCACCTAGGATATATTGTGGAAGCGAGAGAATTGTTCGATAAAATGCCTAATTGAGATGTGTGCGCCGTATGATTTGCATTTTGCTAGTTATTGGAAGATGTTCTTTCTAATTAGTCTTATAGAAAGTGGTGTTGGTGTTCATCTGCAGATGAAGTAAATTATGTAGAAATGTATAGTTTGGTCATGTACATGACCACGTTGAACTTTTCGATTTTTGTTGATATTATAACTTGTGTGATTTTTGTGCAGCATACCATTTTTCCGGTTAAAAGTATTCTCCAAGTAATTAAAAATATATTATTTTTTAATCCTTCAATTAAAATGAGAGATTCAGGCAATAATTTCTCCATTTCTAGAATTTCCGCTAGCTTTGACTGTATTGCGTAATGTTAGTAGAATAGTCATAACTTTCTCCACAGAACTCTGATCAAGTCATGCAAAGTACCCACGCGAAAGACGAAGAGAATGGTATGAATTAATCACTAACTGGACTTCAATAGTGTTGGGAAAACGGCTTGAACTGAGGTTGTTGTACCTTGGTTTTTTTGCAACTTTTTCTATCTTTTTCTTTCATTTCTCAACAAACATGTCCAAAATACCAAATGTATAACATATGCAATTTAAGAACATAATTTGCATGATTGATATTAAAACGAGTCAAATCTAGTCCTAAAAAACATGCAAAATGCGTGTTTGTCACACCATAATTATCTCATCTCAATTGTCATTTTTATCTTTTCCTCACAAAATGTCAGTTTGTAAATAAAGTTATACAGAGAATGAAGACAAACTTTTGTGTCAAGTTTATATAGAAATCTCACAGGATCCTAGCACTGGGATATCACGATGAGGACAACTTTCACATGGGCCTTGTTGCATATAATGTCTTATAATTCCGTTACAATCTATACATATATAAAAGGCAAATTTTGACCATCATTTTAAATATTTATAAATTTGAGGTAAGATTTTAAATAGTTATTAGTTATGGACCTTATGAATGAATTAAAAGAATAATAGTAGTAGAGTTTGATGTAACTGCCAATCATAATTATTTAGCATCTTATTGCTTTGCCATATTTTAAAAAAAACTGCAAACTAAAATTAATCCTACAGCCTAGAGTTACAAATAATTATTGGTTCCACCATCAAATCAAAATAAAAATTAAAAAAGTATTAATTGGAAAAAAAAACGCATTAATTGGAAAGAAACTCCTATTGTCATCACACAATTTAGTATTGAAAAGTGATGAAACATTTCATTGCTTTAATTTATAATAAATGATAATAGCACTCCCTAAAAATCATTCATCTAAGAAGAATTCCAAACACTACCAAATCTATTATAAATAATTAAATATCAATCCCAAAATGTCATTCTCTAAAAAGGTGCGGATCTGTAAATTCCTACAGAAAGAAAAGAAATATTTGATCAGATATTTCGGGTTAATATTTGCAAAATAGAAAATAGTTAAAGAAACTTACTCGGCGATGGCACGATGACGATTCCACAAAGCGGACAATGTCGCCAAGGCATCAATGTCTGTACAAGTCAATATAGGAGTGAGAGAACATGCATTTGTTTTTCTGTTTGCGCCTGGAGGTTGTGTCACAGCTACAGAGAGAGCAAGCGACGTTGGGAGGCAAAGAGAGCGTTGATTGTTAGTGTCACGACCACAACTCCCTAGTGCTAGTGAGCGTAGCTATTTCGCGACTAAACAATTCTCAATAATCAAGGGAAAACATAAAAAGGATGAAATCACTTAAATCAATAGTATCAAAGGCATATGGGTACATAGTCAAAACGTGTTCAGAGTATCAAGACTAAGTTCATAGCTTTCTAGCACATAATTCTAGATTTTGCAGCGGAAGAGTCCAAGACAAAATAGCACGTATGAAGACATGCTACTTTGGGCTACCTAACTACTTATTTAAAAAAGCTTGTCCCAACACCTTCGCCTGCTCGTCCACGTTCAACCTGCACATTTGAAAATAACATGCAGGGCTGAGTATTTGATATACTCAGTGGGCACATTGCCAAAAATGGTTCTATCTTTAATTGTCAATGCCACAGTTGAGTGATCACGGGGTTTTACTTAAAAGACCCGAGTCACTAAAATACTTTTCCTTTAGTAAAGATTTGATTGCGCAATCACATAACATAGATATACCATATCTGAAACTGATGTGAACCGGGAATGTGGCCACATTCCACGACGGTCACTGGACCGGCCAACTCCTTTGTTAGCTCACGGTCCCCTCATGTGTACACTAGTCCGAGTAGGGTTTGCGGCCCTACTGGGACCCGAATTCGATTTAACTAAATTGGCATAGCCAAGCAGATAGGTAATCATAAAACAAAACATGTCATGACAATATACTTGAGCAAAGATTCACATTTTCATACTGAAATCACGTTTTGAAAGAATGCCCACCTCAAAAGCTAAAGCTCCTTCCGAAAATTTCCTTAACTTGGTCTTAGATGACGTTCGAAGACGTCCCTTTAGGAAATAAAATGATACTTAATTAGATTTTGAGATATCCGTTAAGCTTAAACATGAATGCATCCTAAGTGCGTGATCATTTTATTCTTTCTCTAATTTTCTAGAAGAGTTCTAGAATTCATGAATATTAATTAAATCAGTAGATTTAATTAAATTGCGAAAAATTATTCGCTTAACTTGAGGGTGTTACCTCCTAAGCCATTCATTTAAGTACTAAAAATTTGGCTCGAGGTCTATTCATCGTTAGCGTATCGTAATTTCTTAAAATTAATCATTTGAGCACTCTTGCTACTTTCCGGAAAAATTAGACTTATCTTCGTGGAATTAATTAGCGGACTATTATTTAATCCATAACATAGGAGAGTCCAAGATTTAAATAAATTCTTAGTCCATACTTTATTTAATTGGTGGCCCAACCTATTACTAAAGAGGCCCAACAAAATAAAAATAAGGGAGGCCCAATTACTCGCTCTTCTCAAAACCATCGGCCTCTCCCTCTAAACACAATCCCCAAATCAAACCCACACCAAACCCTAATCCAAAATCCCTCTCTTCTCTCCCTCTCGACGGAAATCGCCGCTTCTGTCCGTCGCCGGAGCACCATATCCGCCACCTCTGCTCCATCTCTCTCTCTCTCTTTCTTCCTCGGCCACGCTCACGCCACCGCCACTCTCTCCAGATCTGCCGCCGCTGCTGTGCATGTACAGGCGGCGGTTTCGGCCTCCTCCGTGCCTCGGGCCGCCGGAGCAGTTTCCCGGCGCCACTCCAGCCCCGGCCTCTGCCTCCTCGCCAAACTCCGAGAAGGTAAGGATTTTTTCATTTCCCCTTTTTTTTTCTCATTTTCTAAGGATTTATAATCTTAGATTTAAAAGTTTTGGAAATTAATTTGTGAAGGTTGTGAAATTAGTGACGAAACGGGGTGTGGGGCTGCCACCGCCTCGCCCTGCTCACCGCCTGCGAAGACGGATTCAGCTCGCCCTCCGTCGTCTCTCTGTCCGTTCTCGCTAGTGCCGTTGCTGCCCCTGTAGCCTCGCCTTCGCGGTGGTCGTCGGGGCAGCCCTTCGGCTTTACAGCTAAGTTCTCTTGCCCCTCTCATTACTTAGAGCATTCTTATGAAATTTGGGTAGTAGTCATATGGTGTTGAAGGTCTTGACTATGTGTGCTTAAGCTTGATCTTCCTTGGGTAGTAGTCATGATAAACTGTTACTGATCTTGGCTAAAGCAGCTTATGATATTTCTTGTTACAGATTGTATGATGTGGAAATCCTAATGTTCTAAGTTCTTGAGCTTTAAACATGATTTTCTATACTTGCTAGAGGTCTCTATTGCCATGATTCTATAATTATACTACATCTTTTATCAGCTAACAGCCCAGGTTTAAGATACGTGCTTTAACATGCGTTGGGTTGATTTCTACATGGTTGATATGCAAATTTGATTGGGAGAAGGGTTAGAGGTGGAATACCTCTTGAAGCTGCGGCTGCCTTGAGGAAATCAGCTCTTAAAACCTCAGTTTTCTTCCTCTCGAACTTGCTACTGCTTGTTCTTCGTTCTCACTAGAGTTGCTAAAATTTGAGATGTGTAGGAGGATGTTTAAAGGTGGTGTGGAGGGGATTTTATAGGCTGGGCTTTGGCGTACTATGGGGGAATTAAATGGGGCTGATCTCTCTTGTCTTCATATCACAACATATCTCTCTTTTTCTGATCATGCAGCCCCTTTGTCTTAATGTAGTTTGTTGGCTAGTTTGGGTACTTGGTACTTGGTGAATAAATCCCATTGTTTGATTGTGGCTAGGTATAACAGGTGCTGCATTAGTGAAGGGCTTTGCAGGCTGGACTTGCCCCCTTTTTGGGTAAGTCCTTGGTCTTCATAGGAAAAGAAAGGTTGTTTCTTCCCCTCTATAAGTATTCCATTAATTACTCTTGTCCCATGGCCATTAAAACTTGTTTTTATCTTGCAGGTGAGAGAGGAATCTTAGCTCCCACCTAGCTGCACTTCGAGCGGGCCTGGATTTGATGTCTGGGCCGACGGGCTGCCCGAAACGGGCCCTAAATTGGGCCTGGAGAAAAGGCCCGAAATGCACTCCACAATTTATATTTTCCTTTCCTTGTTTTCTTTCTTTAAGGACTTTGATCCATGTAACCTATTCCATTAGTTGTTCATTTTGTTGAACATGAAATGCCATTCGAAACATTTTATTTTTCCGAAGTGTGTCTTTAGTCTGTTTTAACTTGCTCACTTACTTCTTTAGTTTTTACTTCGCAACTAAAAAGATTAAGTTTCATTAAAGGCTCGAGATCCACTAAAACTTCACGAAAAGAGAGGACGTTACATTTCTAGTTCCACATTAATATATCGAAAGCAAACTAATGGTGCGGGTATTACAGTTAGAATTAGTTTTTATGTATTTTGAATGGGTTTTAAATCGATTGATGATAAGCCATCTTATTGTGATTGGCCTTATGGGTAACTACAGGTTGAGCCAGTTTTGTTTGTAATTATTTTTTATTTGTGTTTTTACAATTAATATTGCATCTGTGGGTGTGTTGTGTTTTGTAGGTGTTTATTTTATTTGTCACTTTCTTCTCTCTATTTTCCAGTGAAACTATTTTATTTTTTTTTTCTAGGTACATTTATATTCAATAATGTTTTATTCACCTAAAAATATTAAACCATTTCATTAACTAATTGCTGAATAAAAAATTAGTCTTATTGACAAATCTAATTTCAAGCATTTGAGGACCAAGACAATTTCGCTTTCGCTATAATATGATCAAGAAAATATAATTATATATGATTCTCTAACGAGAAGGACAATTTAAATGTATGGAAAAACATTTTTCTTTAAAATGGAATTATTCACTTTTTATATGCTATTATTATCACAAAATTTAAATTAACTTCACTGATAAAATGTTTTTCTAAAACCATTATCGATTTTCCTAAAACAAAAAAATAAAATTAATGTTGTTACATATATATTTAATACTCCCTCCGTCCCATTAAATATGCAACATTTGATTTTCGGCACGGGATTTTATGTAGTGTTGTTTTGTGAGTTAGTGAAGAGAGAGTATAGTAAGAGAGAAGAAAAAGTAGAGAGAGTATTGTTACCATTTTTAGAAACGTTTCATTTTTAATGGGACATACCAAAAAGGAAAACATTTCATTTCTAATGGGACAGAGAGAGTATTATTTTGAGTGGCGTTGATTGCTAATGTAGTTGCCGAATCATTTTTAAGTAAATTTTAAATAATATTTCAAATATTCTTTTTACTGTTGTTTTTCTTTCAAGGTTCTTAGTTTTATATATTTTCTAGAATTGCATTTTATTATTTGATATCCAACAGCTTTAAATTAGTACAAATTTATTAAATAATATTCCATTCGTCCCCCAATGATTGTCATACTTCATTTTTATCATAAATGGTAGGTAGGACTCACATTCCACTAACTTTTCCAACACACTTTTCTTTACAATTTTTAAAATTTGTGCCCGCAATAATAGATTAAGAGTGACAATTATTGTGGGACGAAGGAATTAGTATTACTACTCAATTTAATTTCAAGTAATGCCGTTATTAATTAATGGGAAGTTATATGGTTTTAGGCACTAATTTAAATTAAGTGAATTTATTATAATTATTGTACAAATTATAGCATGTATCAATGTATAATTCCATTCATGAAAATTAATTTAATTTAATTTAAATTTAATTCCTATCAAGACTTTGCAGCGTAAGTAATTATTAATGAAATGCCCGAATAAGTTCACTAGCCTAATTTGGTTGAGAGGTTGTAACGTAATATATACCTAAACCCTCTATAAATATGTCTAATTTGATACTTTCTTACTCACTTTTTCATTGACTTTTCCCTTTCTATTATTGAATTTTCTCCAACAAGACATTGTTTTCCATATGAATATCACATTCCTTAATGAATTATATAGCCTAGCAATACTCCATCGGTCATCAAAATGAGATATATACGCGTTTTTGAGATGGCCAAGCCCGACGACAAAACAATTGTCATTGCGTGTGTTCTATGACAAAATGGTAGGGTTATAGAAGAGGAGAGTTTTGTTATTTTTTGTTTGAAGTTCTTATATAGCTGGAGTCAATCCGACATGATGGAGAAGATAACGGCAACATAGGGCGATCAAAGGGCTGAAGATGATGAACGAAAAAGGAGGCAAGCAGATAAAAAAGGTTGGGAGAGATTAGAAGGAAGATGAAGGCATATTGGAATAGAAGAGAAGATCGATGTAGATTAATTCTTAATTAGTAGTAATAAGCTTTTTTGTTGATTCCAATCAGTTGGTCATTTTATTTTATTGAGAATTTTTTGCTGAATTTACTGAGCAATATTTTTTACAAATTTGTTGATTTCAAGTAGACATGGCCACGGTTCAAAAACCGCCGGTTCCGGTTCGTCGAATGCTTGAACCGTAACCGGCCTGGATACTGGTTATCCGGTTCCGGTTTAACCGCCGGTTTCGGTTACTAACCGCCGGTTTTTCAGCGGTTCCGGGCCGGTTCCGGTTCTTATTTTATTTTTTTATTTAAATCTTTTAGTTATAACTTTTAAATTCTATAGTAAAATCCAAAGAGACTTTGAAAAAGGTCGAAAACCGCCGGTTTCTGACCGAAAACCGGCGGTTTCCGATACCTTTTCAGACCCTACGCTGCAACCCTACGCCTACGCCTGCAACCCTAGCCTTGAACCGTCGGGAACCGGTGGTTTTGTGTCAGAAACCGGCGGTTTTCCGACACAAACCGACGGTTTTCCGACCGTTTTCAGCCCTACGCCTGCAACCCTAGGAACCTACCGGCGACGACTACATTTTCCCAGTTAACCGCCGGTCGTTACCGGCCCGTTATAAACCCTAAACCGAATTTTGAATCGGAACCTCGTTCGGTTCCGGTTCCGGTTTCGACCCGCCGGTTGGGAACCGACGGTTAACCGTCGGTCCGGTTGGGTTTGGCCACCTCTAAATTTTCAAGTGATATTTGATTTTATATATTTATATAATGAATTTTTGGTATATATTTTATGCTTTTGGATTTTGTATGATGATATGTTTATCATTTCAAGAATTATTTCATGATGTAAAATACGCATGAGGAAAATTGAAAGAATCGTGCAACGCACGGATGTGATACTAATTTTACCATAAAGGTCCACTCTCGAGTATCACCGTTTTATGGATATAAAGAGGGAAAGCTATCACTCAGCAAAATATACCCTTGATGTTTTGCATCCATATTGATAACTTTAGTCTCCTTCAGCACTTCATAAATGATCTTCTTCACCCTGTGTCTGCCATGTAGCCATTGATCAGGATATAAAAGTGGGAGCACAACCATATTGATATTGTCATATTTGCATAACTATCGTAATACCTAGAGAATAGCTAGTAGAATCTATCTAACTAGATTCAATTTTGGTGAGAAATATTATGAAACTGCACGAAAAGTCAGGTAAACTTAAAAACGTTAAAAAAAGAGGTTGAATTGCAACTATCCATGCATTGGCCGAATTGGATTGCCAAAACACTCACCCACAAGAAACTTGAAAACTATATAACTAAATCCTAAGATATTTATTTTCTTCAAATTTCAGTATCCAATCATATTGGCCGACTTGCATATTGTATGGGCCCGAACAATCCAGCAGCCCGATTAGGTCTAACTGATTATTTTAATTTTAATTTTAATTTTAATTTGAATAGTGCTATAAATTTTATATTTGAACCGACTCTATGTTTGGGCTGGATTAACCTCGTCAAATTCGATTATTGGATACGAATTTTAGTTATTCAGAATTCTAGTTTCTAGATATTAGAAATAGGTACAGATTCGGGCATTATTCCCTTTGATGAATTAGGCAAATTACCGCCACATTTCCCCCCTCTCTCTGTCTCTGCCCTAATTAAATCCAATTAGGGTCTCAGATTGATTGAATGGGCGATGGAAACGCTGCACAGAAGGGTGGAGACTTGGATCAGAGATCACAGCACCAAAATCCTCAAGGTCACGTGGCCTCAGCCATGGCGGATCACTGTCAAGTGGCCTTGGCAGGACGGCCGCCGCGAGCAGCAGAGGAGGCTCCAGGAGGAGCTCGACCGCCGCAAGAAGCAATGGCATGAGCTCTGCGCCGCCCTCAAGGCGGAGACGCTCTCCGATTTGCAGGAAATCTTGTGCTGCATGGTCCTCTCCGAGTGTGTATACAAGGTGCTTGGCATTGTCGCTTTTAAAACTCTGGTTTCGACTTATTTGAGTTTTGGTCAAAATCTGGTGAACTAGGAGTGGTGCTTTGATTTCTCCTTTTCCTTTTTTAATTTGCATATATATGGTTTCTGTTTTGAGGTACATCACAGTGCATTGTCATTCAGATACTTTAATTTATTGGTTTACTCCCGGTAATGAGGTTTAAGAGTCCATTTTTCGTTAAAATGGATAGTAGTATGATTTGTGAAGAAATGGAATTTGTATCGTTGTTGCTAAGCACTATTTGATTTCACAATCATCTGCTGAAGTTTCGGGTCGTGGTATACCATATATAGTTGTATTTCTGTCATTCAATAGATTGTGTTCAGGGGACCTTCCATATTAGTTTCCAGATTTGGATCTCGAAGCATTGAAACTAATTTTTTTGCACCTATCTTCTTTATGTGAATTGGGATTGTACTATCTAGTTTCTGAAATTGATACTCTTCTTGATAGAGACCTGCTGCTGAGATGCTTCGGGCGGTGAACAAATTTAAGGCCGACTTTGGAGGGCATTTAGTATCCTTAGAGCGTGTCCAACCATGTTCAGATCATGTTCCTCACAGGTGTGTACATTCACATGCTATTTTGGTGAATATTTATTCGAATGCATTTGTTCATTGCCCTCCGTCCCAACTAAGATGATATACACTTTCCTTTTTAGTTTGTCCCAACCAAGATGACACATTTTCTCTCCAATTAATACACCCAAGCACTTTTTTCTCTCTCCAATTAAATATTCAACTCTCTTTCTCTCTCCATTTAATACTTACACCCACTATTTCTCTCTCCAATCAACCACATTAACCAACAACTCCTAAAATCCCATGCCAACTAATAAATGTATCATCTTAGCCGGGATGGAGGGAGTAGTATTTAATTGTCTACGCTCTACGGCCCTTTTTCATGAGGCATGTTTATGCTTTCTTATTATTGTTCTATTTTCTCCACATACTGGTGTATAAGTTCTCTTTTTTGCTTAGCTTCACTCTGATCCTAATTCATAGGTATCTATTAGCTGAAGCAGGAGACACTTTATTTGCCTCCTTCATTGGGACCAAGCGGTACAAGTAAGTATGGTGCATATACTTTTGGCTAGATATTTTTTTTTCTTTCTGAAATCATTGCTTGAATTGTGCTTTGCTTTCTCTTTGCTGCTACCTGTTACAAAGGGATATCATGGCTGATGCAAATATATTTCAAGGTGCCATATTCCACGACAGTACAACGGAAGACATAAATAGAATGGATTTTACAGAAACTGATGGTCAAATGAGTAATGGGGAGAACAGCACAATACATATCGAAACCAACTATAAACCAACAAATTCCGCCCCAACACCTGCCGTTCATCGGGTACTTCTATGACATTACATTTTTATACTGATATGTATCATCTCTTATTCACAGGGGATGCCCCTTTATTTACTGCTGAAGCTACCTTTTCTTTTATGCTTCATTTGTGGTTAATAATATTTATCCATCACTAGGGATTCATGGCTCGTGCTAAAGGAATTCCTGCATTGGAATTATACAGGCTAGCCCAGAAAAAGAAACGAAAACTGGTGTTATGTGGACACTCACTTGGTGGAGCAGTAAGTTTGTCGCTAATGTAAAATTAGCTCGCGTTACCTTTATGTTACTGGGTGAAGTTAATCTAATTTTCTTTTAGGTAGCTGTTTTGGCAACCCTTGCAATTTTGAGAGTCATCGCTGTTACATCTACGGATAAGATACAAGTGAAGTGTATAACATTCTCCCAGCCGCCAGTGGGAAATGCTGCTCTTAGAGAGTATGTCTACCGATCTATATGTTGTTCTTTATTAACTAATTTTTGCTTGCAAGAATTCTGACATGTTTCCTTTCAGCTATGTTAACGGAAGAGGATGGCATCACTATTTTAAGACCTATTGCATTCCTGAAGACTTGGTGCCTCGAATATTATCCCCCGCATACTTTCATCATTATAACTCACAGAACCCAACAGGGTTGGCTACGACTGAAACTTCACCATCAGTGTCAAAATATGTTGAAGGATTTGAGAAGCAGAAGGCGAATAGACAGAAAGAGAATGAAGGGGAGCAGTTGGTTCTGGGTTTGGGTCCAGTGCAGAATTCTTTTTGGAGACTTTCTAGACTTGTTCCTATAGAAGGTCTTCGGAGACAGTTTTCTAATAAAGGAAATAGAGTTGAGCCAATTGAAACATCTGCCACTGATTCTTCTGCTACATCAACTATCGATGACTTAGTTACTACTCCACAATCTCTTGAAATAGAGGAGAGTTCAGACGGCATTTCTCTTCGGCCTTTACCCAATAAAAGTGAAGACATAACTGGAGGAATGAAGAATGACAAATCATCTGGTGCTAGTAATACTAGCATTGGGGATAAGAGAAGATGGCGCAGGATACCTTCCTTACCATCATATGTACCATTTGGTCAAGTAAGACTATCGGTTGATTACATTTTCGTTGTTGTTCTCTTGTTTGCTCATTAAGGTGGCAACCTAACTATGATTGTTGAATTGAGCCTTGTAAGTCTGGCTTCTTTTGATTTATACGAAATGGTTATTCACTAATATGGACATGCATCTAAAACCACATGTTGAATCTCAGATGCTGTCAATATATGATTTCTTAATCAACCGTGTTGCATTCTTTTGTAACAGCTTTATCTTTTGGGAAATTCATCTGTGGAATCACTATCGGGTTCAGAATACTCAAAATTGACATCGGTAAGATGAGTGCTTGTTAATATCTGCCATGTAGACGTCTCTTCGTGCTCCTCTACAGGAGCTTTTGGACCTTACGATTATGTATCATATACAGTTTATATAGCCATCCAACCTGAACTTAATTATAAAATGCATCATATACAGTTTATATAGCCATTCAATCTTGAACTTAATTAAAAAGTTGTCATTTTCAGGTGAGATCTGTACTTGCTGAAGTTAAAGAGCGTTTCCAGTCACATTCCATGAAATCATACAGGTCCCGCTTTCAAAGGTATTACTTTGAACCTCGGTATTCCTTTTCCCCATGTTGCTGTTTTCCAGTTATGTTTGTCAACCCTAAAAATTAAGTACTCCCTTTAATTCAGTCTTTTTTTTCGGCACGGAGATTAAGAAAGAGATGTTTAGTGTGTTAAGTGGAGAGCGAATAAAATAAGAGAGAATAAAGTATGAAAGAGAAATTGTACGGAGCATTGTTTTTTTGCCAAAAATAGAAATGACTCAATTATCTCGGAACATCCCAAAATGCAAAAACTACTCAATTAACAAGGAATGAAGGGAGTAATATTTTGTATTTCTCAAGTCATCTTTTCTAGTCTCTCCTTGGCTAAAAAGTTTGTTCATCTGAAAATTGGCAATTGTATCTCTATCTCTGCGCAAACGAAAAACAACTATTGATATCTTTGAAATAATATGGTTGTTTCAAAACATTTGAGGCCGTATGTTTAGTTTTGCCACATTGTTTCATTGTCACACGTGCCACTGACTCAATCGTATAGAAATTGTCATTTTCTCATGGAATCCTGTAGTTAATTAGTTATTTGCTATAACTTGTTATTTCTTACAGAATCTACGAACAATACGTAAACGAAAATGCATTTTCGTTCTTGGGGGAGCAAGACCTGCAATTTCCCCAATTGCAAAAATGGCTAGGAATTTCAGTTGCTGGCACAGTTGAACTTGGGCATATTGTTGACTCTCCAATAATCCGGGCGGCTACTTCTTTGGTTCCTCTGGGATGGACTGGTATTCCAAGCGAGAAGAACGGAGATCAACTGAAAGTAGATGTATCTGGTTTTGGATTACATCAATGTACATTGATTCAAGCTCGAGTGAATGGTAAATGGTATTTTTCTTGAACAATGAACTGCCTATTTACAATATTCATGAATCATATGTCGTCTCACTTGTAGTTTGCTTCTCAGTCTCATCTTTATTTCTCTGGTTGAGCCTTGCCCCCTCAATGTATAATAAGTGGCATATGACTACTAATCTATAGCGACTCTCTTTTCAAGGCAATTTCACAACACTGGAATATTTACTCATCCATGATTGATCCACCAGGTGTTCAACTACTGTGGAATCTTTCCCTTCTCCACCAACATATTCTTCACAACATGAATTGCAACAAGAGATGCAGAGGTTGCGAATAACTATAGGAGCTCCATTAAAACGACCACCAAAACATCAAATATGTGATGACACATTGATGCCTGCTTTCCTTTCCATTGATCCAAACTCTGTTGATCTGAAGTTGAAGAACAGGTCTCTAGAAATGGAGGAAAACTTTGTCCATCCTGATGGCCTAAGTGATTTTGTTGTATTTTGTACAACAGATTTTTCTACTGTTGCGAAAGAGGTTCATGTAAGAACACGCAGGGTGCGGCTAATTGGCATTGAGGTGATTGAAAATTGTGTGTATTGTTTTGTGCATTGAGAAGCATTCTTTTTTTCTCCATCATTTTGTAATCATTGAAGCTTGTGTATCTTGTAGGGTGCCGGTAAAACCTCTCTTATGAAGGCTATTTTGAATCAAGGAAGAACTACCATGACAAGCCTTGACGCTTTTCCTATGGATGTTGATGTCCGGGAAGGTATTGCTGGTGGCTTGCTCTATTCAGATTCCACAGGAGTGAATCTGCAGGTGTTTACCTATAACTGCTCTAGCATGTATAAGTTTGAATTCATTTAGTTGAATTGAACTATTCTTTTATTAGGTAGTTAGCATTTCATGTACAAGTTGCTAAGCCAACTATCTAGCGGCATGATTTTCTTATTATTTCTTATTATCAAGTCCACCTTCTCTCTGGTACAGAATCTGAATCTGGAAGCCTCAAACTTCAGGGATGAATTGTGGAAGGGTATCCGTGATCTTAGCCAGAAAACGGATCTGGTTGTTCTTGTGCACAACTTATCTCATAGGATACCCCGGTATGGCCAATCAAATGCATCACCACAACCAGCTCTGTCACTACTCTTAGACGAGGCTAAAACTGTTGGCATCCCTTGGGTTCTTGCTATAACAAACAAATTCTCTGTTAGTGCACACCAGCAAAAGACAGCTATTAATGGCGTATTACAGGCATATCAAGCCTCTCCTACACTAACCGAGGTTGTCAATTCATGCCCATATGTAATGCCCACCTCAGTAGGGGTCGAACTATCATGGCGTGCTGAAGACACAGTCCCTGATAGGAAATCTGTCGGCCGAAGGCTAATTTTTGCCCCACTCAATCTTGTTCGGAGACCTTTCCGAAGGAAACCATCAATTCTCCCTGTTGATGGTGTAACATCTCTTTGTCAGCTTGTCCATCGTGTGCTCCGAAACAATGAGGAAGCTGCCTTACAGGTAAAACTTTTCTGAATTTTGGTGCCTAAATTCTAATGGAGTCCATTCACTTCTATCTTTCTCTTATATTTATGCCCTTATACTTTTCTGAATTGAAGTACTAGGATCTATTTATCTACTATATTATACAAACGAAAGTATAATAACTCAGTTAAAAACGGTGAAGAAGTATATAACTACTTGATCATGGACATTTTTGATTCTTTGCTTTAATTTCTTTCATTACTCTATAGGAACTTGCTAGAGATAGGATTTTCTTTGAACTGGCACGAGAGCGTGCAGCTGCTGGAAGAGCAGATCGAGATGCAGCAGCTAAGTCGAATACTTTAGGTGCAGCAACTGTTGGCGCATCTGTTGGAGCCGGAGTTGGGATCTTATTGGCAGTTGTCCTGGGAGCAGCCTCGGCCTTAAGGAAGCCATGAAAAGTAGGTTGTCGAATTTATTTTTTGTAGATGCTATATATTCCTTGTACATATTTAGACACGAATAATCCATATATAATCTATTTTTAATTTAATTCTTCAATTTTTTGGATGAGTAACACGAGTTTTCATTAGGCAAGTAAGCACAGAAGCATTTGGTTTTCTTAGTATGGAGATGAATGAATGATTGCTCATGAGAATCTTATTTACTAATACTAAAACATTAGTAGTATAGCTTATCTTATTGAGCTGTCCCTGTATAAGTGCTCTAGTCCAAAAAAGAAATATTTTATGCATAAAATTAGTCAAAGTTTAGTGAATCCTATCACTTTACACGCAGCTTAACTTTCTCATTCCACTTATAAAGGGAGGACAATAGAATACTTCAAAATTGGCCAAAAAAAGCAGTGAAATGAAGTTGTTAGTTATTACTTGGACACAATTGGTAAACTGAATAGGATCCACAAGACTGAAATAATCAACACTATATATGTAAATAGTAATGCTATTTTCCTTTTGTGACAAAATAAATGATACATATAAGCCAGTACAGCAACAGAGAAATAAATAAGAGGCATTCCCACACTTATCAACCTAACTTGAACAACATGAGAAATAGCTTTTCTGCTTCGATAAATCAAGGCTAACACGATTGACAGATAACTCTGCTTTATACGAGTCGGAGCTGAGGATTTTCCTGCTCACTTTCTCGTAGATGTCACGGATAACAATCTCAAATGCCTTGCTCACGTTAGTCGAATCCAAGGCAGATGTTTCGATGAAGAACATCCCTTCTTCTTCAGCCAACTCCGTGCCCTCCTCTGTTGTCACCTCTCTGATGCTCTCCAAGTCGCGCTTGTTCCCCACAAGCATCCGTGTGACTGCAGTGTCACAGTGAGCTGCATTTTGGTCGAGAAAAATCAGAATGTCACTTAAGATAGAAATTAAGACCGAACATCTAGCACCAAGACACCAAAACACCAACAGCTACACAGGTGCCAAAACTATCAAGATAATCACTAAAACGTTGAGAATCGTGGGATAGGAGCTAGGGCGAAATGAACAAGGAAAACTAATCCACAAGGCAAAAGTTCAACTAAAACTGGATGTGAATCAGCTGTTCGACGTATAGATATATAGATAAGATGTGTGACAGTCCATTATCTCCAAAACAGAGCAAGAAATTGTGACCTCTACCAATCCCAACTTCAGTATTCTAGTAATGCAAACCAGATAAAGCTAATTGCAATGTTCTAGTCTGCTTGAACATCGAGTATGGCTGCAGACTACCTTCCTATCAATGGAGGGAAAAAGGAAACTCATGCGGTAGTAAATTGGCGTATTTATAATTAACATGTACAAATAGTACTACGATCATCAAAACTAAACAAGAACTTATCCCCACTGATCTCAGCTTCAATGTTCTAATCATGCAAAATAGATAATCAAACTGCAATATTCTAGTGCTAAGATCACGATGCAAGGTGAATTGAACGTATCTATCTTAGATTTGATGATTGATTAGCTTGAATAGATATTCGCAATCAACATGAATGCAAGTAAAATGTGCTTATATGTTTATGGATAGTCGTAGATTCGCACATACAGAAACGAACATATGTAGAAAGTGGAGAATTTAAAGATAAATTTGCATATAGAGAAATGAATAATTGTAGGCTAGAAGAATAAATCCAACTGAGCAAATTGATAAGCTTCAACAGTCTACTTTTTTGTTCTTCTTCTGATTTTCTACTTGAATTCTAACCAGATTCCATTGAAGAGAGAGAGAAAGAGAGATTACTATTGAGCTCATCGAGCCAACGCTTGACGCTATCGAAAGTAGTCCTCCGAGTAATATCATAGACGACGAGAGCTCCGACGGCGCCGCGGTAATAGGCGGAGGTGACGGCGCGGAATCGCTCCTGGCCGGCGGTATCCCACACCTGCGCTTTCACCTCCTTCCCGTCGACCTCGAGCACCTGCGTCTGGAACTCTACTCCGATCGTGGCCTTGGAGTTGTGGTCGAACTCATCTCGAGTAAACCGCGACAGCAAATTCGATTTCCCCACAGCGGAATCGCCGATCACCACTATCTTGAACAGGTACTCTTCACCACTCTCTTCCGCCATAGACGAAAAGGTGCTTCGATTGATTTGCGATTCAAGGAAGAAAGAAACAGTGTGGACTGTAGTGGACTTTGGCGGCGTGCTGCTCAATTCAAGGATTCATAAATTCGTCTCTTTTTTCTCTATTTAATTAAAATAATGATACGCATGCAAAGAAGAATCCTATTCCTAATTCCTATACAATAATTATTGGCAGTTGTGCCAAACAAATAGTAAAATATTTATCAGTTTCGACGTTATATTATAATTACCATAAACCACTTTTTTTTTTAGGGAATTATATTTAAACCACTAAAACCCTAAATAAAAATCTCGCCGCCGCGCTCACGCAAGGTAAATTGTCTTTTTAGTTGTTTTCAAATAAAGTGCTACTCTCAAAGTACCAATCATTCCGGCGGATGCGGAGCTACAGCCACCGCCGAATTAAGTGAAATTGCGTCACGTTATTTCTCAATTTGTACCATTCAGTTCTCTCAAATTTTCTGCAATAGCTTCGGCTGCCGGCTGTTATTTCCTCAATGCTAGCTATCGAGGTACGACATTTTTTACTGATATATAGTTTTGTTATTTGGATTCACTTTGCAAAGTTACAAAGCTGCTCAATAGTGGTGCGATCTGTACTCTCTAATTTCGACGTTGAAATCGGAAGCAAAATAAGTATGCAACCAAGATGAAGATGTATTATATGAGAAAATTTCTTACTGATATATGTATAGAAATACGAATTCCTAGATGTTGATGCTTTTATATGTGGATTTGGATGTGACAAATAATGCGATCATATTGTAGCTCTGCTCTATTTCTGTGAGTAGTAATGCTGTTGAGTTGTATTTATGCCAGTCTTAACAACGCATGAAGGATCCCCAAAATGGGGGGTAATCAAAGGCAGCTGTAATCCCCAATTTTCATCTTCCAATGCTTAGCTATGAAGCTTAAAACATGTTACTCTTTAACCTACTTCTTCATCACCTCTAAAGATTATAAGCAAGATGTTAACTTCCCAGTTGCAAGACTAATGTTTATGACATAAAGTCGCTTAGGTTGATTAGTGCCGTTAAAACACCTTATTTGCCGGATGGTGGATTTGACCTTATGGCCTGCGACGCCTTAATGAACGAACAGATCAATGATGGTGTAGAGGGTGTGATCATTGGAGGCATGACTGGACGCTAGTTGATTAGATGAGCTGGGATGAGCACTCCATGCTCATTGGTAAACCAGTTAGACGATTAGACTAGGATTTTGCAAGATGATCCTACTTGATGAACTTCCTTTTTATTTGTTGAATGGTAATGTTTTCATAGTTTCATGGAGTTTGTTTGTCCACAATTCCAAAGACATTCGAGACAAATGCTAAGAATGGATTGTGTGAAATTATTTGAAGAGAAACTAGGAGTTCTTTCTAAAAAGAGACATGGGAAGAGTATCGATCACAACAGACTGTTGAACTTCATTGAATAATAACTTATTTGTTATTGCATGCTACATTAGGAAAGATTAGATACTACATAAACTTTTTCAAGATCTACAACAACACAAGTAATGTCATTGGTGGTGCAATAATGACATCATTGATGGAGTGAGGTTTAACACATTTTTTTTCCACTTTGAATAATACATCTGCAAATGACTAAGTAATTAGTGTCGTGAGGTCTCACATGGAGACGTTGAGTAAAGATGTTTTAGGTGGCAAATACTTCCATATGTGTTATGTAGTGCATATATTGAATTTGGTTGTAAAATATTGTTTGAATGAAATAGACATTTTCATAAGACAAGTTAGAGAGTCTGGGAAATGGCTTAAGAATTCACCACATAGATTGGTTTGTGGGAAAAAGTATTGGATTATCAAGGAGACAAAATTGATTGCAAGAAGATATTGTGCATTGATGTTCCTACTCAGTGGAATTCTATATATTTGATGACAACGCCGATTGTACCATATGGTGATGTATTCACGATATTTGGAAATATGAATTCTTCTTTCAAGAAAGATTTGCGTGAAAGAAAGCATGACAATGCTCCTATTGGACCGCATGAGGAAGAACATTGGGAAATGTGAAGAAGATGATTGCCTGCTTCATTCCACTCATTAACTCATATCGTCTCCATTACCAAAAACCAACAACACATTTGTTATTTCCAGAGATGTGTGGTATCTCTAAATTTATCCGTCAGTTAGTGAGGAGCAGTGACAATGAAGTAAGTTTCATGACTTTAAGGATGAAGTCTAAGATTGTAAAATATTAGATGGAGGAACTGAATTGAATAAAATTTTATATATTGTTGTTTTATTTGATAAGACAAAAGATGAAGCGTGTTGATCTTACTGAAAGTAGACAGAGAGTATCGAAGGAAGAAATGACAAGTTTTGATTAATTGAAGTGGTGGTCTAAGCATGCACACAATCACGTTTGGAGTGGGATGGCAAAGGATATTATGCCAATTATCATTTTGAGTGTTGCTTCTTAGTCCGCATTTAAATAGGTGGTAATGTGTGTTTAAATAGGTGGTAATGTTCTCACTCCATATCGAAGTTCATTGACTTGGAAAATGGTAAAGGCTTTAATACGTGCCACAGATTGGTAGAAAACTTATAACTTGGATAGGAATGATTAGAAAGATGTCGTTGAAGAATAATAACAAAAGGAATTTCATGGTGGTATTTATAATTCTAATATATAATTTACAAATAATTATAATATGAAAAGGAAATATAATTTGTTTAGTAATTGTAATTATACTTACCACTATGAAATTCTATTTGTAGTTTTTTGTTAGCAATATCATCATCTTTCTTATCCAAATTACAAGTCTTTGACTCGTATCAAAGCCTCCAATATCGTGCAAGTCAATGAACTTCTATATGGAGTGAGAACATGACCACCTATGTTAAATGCAGACTCAGAAGCAACACTCAAAATGAAAATTGACATAAATCTCTTGCTATCTCACTCCAAACATGATTGTGTGTATTCTCAGACCACATTTTCAATAAATTAAAGTTTGTCATTTCTTCCTTCGATACTCCGTGTCTCCTTTCGGCAAGATCAACATGCTTCATCTTCTGTCTTGGATCAAGAATAACAAAAATATATAAAATTTTGTTTTATCTTTAGATTGAATTCAATTTCTTCATCTAATACTTTCCAATCTTTGACTTCATCTTAGAAAGTCATGGAACTCTTACTTCACTGTCACTTCTTCTCTCCAACTAACGGATAAATTCAAAGATACCACACATCTTTGCAAAGAACAAATGTGTTGTTGGCTTTTTGGTAGTGGAGACGATATGAGTTAATGAGTGGAATGAAATAGGCAATCATTTTCTTCACATTTCCCAATGTTCTTCCTCATGCGGTCTAATAGGAGCATTGTCATGCTTTCTTTCATTTAAATTTTTCTTGAAAGAAGAATTCATATTTTCAAATGTCGTGAATGCATCAGCATACGGTACAATCGGCATTGTCATCAAATATGTAGAGTTCCACCGAGTAGGAACATCAATGCACAATGTCTTCTTGCAATCAATTTTGTCTCCGTGATAATTCAATACTTTTTCTATCACAACCCCATCCGTGGTGAACTTTTAAGCCATTTCACCATCTCTCTAACTCATCTTATGGAAATGCATATTTCGTCCAAATCATCCTTTACAACCAAATTCAAGATATGCGCTAGCTACACAACACATGTGGAAGTACTTGTCATCCAAAACATTTTTATTTAACCTCTCCATGTGAGACTCAATTGGGGTGTCATTCGCGAATGCATTATACAAAATGCAAAAATTTAGATGCGCCAAACCCCACTCTGTCAGTGATTTCACTATAGCACCATCAATGTCATTTCCCATGTGGTATTGAAAAATTTATTATCTTCTTATGCAGTATCCAATCTTTCCCAGTATAGTGTGCAGTAACACAAATGAAGTTTTTGTAATTCAATTAAGTCCAAAAGTCTGTTGTAATCGATACTCTTCTCATGCCTCTTTTATGAAAGAGCTTGAGCAACCATTATTTCTCCTCAAGAAACAATTTCACACAATCCGTTCGTATCGTTAGTCTTGAAGGTATTTAGAACTGTGGACAAACAAGGAGCATGAAACTTTGAAAGCCTTCTCATTCAACAAGTAAAAGGGGAAGCTCATCGAGTAGGATCATATTGTAGAATCCAGAATCCTGGTATGCTCCACATAGGAGGTCAAAATAGTTTGACCACTACGGATGTAACATCCGCCCCATTTATTTTTTAAGTCGTTTGTTTAATCGACCTTTTGTGTTATTAAATGTATCTAATCTGTTTTGCCTCGCGTAGTGATCCAAATACGTTTTAGACTTTCGAATGAAAAATAGTTCTTTTTACGAATTTAAATTTTAGAGCTCGATTGAGAAGTACAAATTACAAATAAATGTTCATCAGTGCTTTACAACGAGTTTAATGCTAGAATAAAATAACGACACAATCTTGGACATTGCAAGGGCCATGCCACGACACGCTCGCATCGAGAAGTCGCGCTCACTCATGTTGGGCAGCCACGCTTCTCTGAGTCTTCGATCGCTACGTCATACGCTCCCGGTACCTACATGAAAGAATAGACCACGTGTTAAATATGCTTTTTGAAATCAAATCAAGACAAGACGTTAGATAAGATCCCATCACTTCAAGCATGCCCGCCAAATGACGGTTGTACTTGATAACCATCATTTTTTGGGATGACGAGACAGACATAAGATTCTTTCCTTAGCAAGGTACGGTCATGACAACTGACTTGCCTATAACTAATTTCTTCAGGCAAGAAATAATATGGTTCTTCAAAACCTTTAGCCCGTGCGCCCGTGAGTTTAAGCACCACAATGTTTGTACTTTGTTTTCATTTTTTTATAGGAGGGATTGTTTGCTTCAACCATCACTCTGTCATAGTCATTCTAATGCACAGATGTGGATTGCCGATTGTAGCTAAAGCTTCTGTCCTTGCCGCTTCTTCATCTTCTATATCATTTACTACTCTCTCTGTTTCGTGTTAATAGAGACGATTCTTTTTGGCGCGGAGTTTAAGAAAGAAATGTTTAGTGGGTTAAGCAGTTTTGGTAATAAAGTAGATAAAGTGATTTGATGATATTTTTATTCAAAATCTAAACAATTAAATTGACGTTGTTAGTTTTAATTTTATTGTACTACATATTTTATTTTTCATTTAATGGGATAACATAAATAATGTTATGAAAAAAATTAAATTGTGCATAAACAAATAGAAATCAGAAACAATTTTTTTAATTTTATTCATTGAAATTTAGCGTGACGCCAATTGCACAAAAAATGACTAAATTCCCAACTAATGAATCTGGAAGTGCCGAAAATGTTTACATTTCACAAACTAATGAAAATGTCTAAAAATCCAGCCACGCCGGAATAGAGTCAGAGTTGTAGATCTAACATAGATTTAACATTTTAGTGGGTTTTGTGCTACCAAATTCAAACAAAAATCAGACATGATGGCCTGGAACCCTTGGTTGTCTTCTGCTGAACGATTTTTTAAAGCGAAGCTTAGCGACGGCGAGGGGAGGGGGTAGAGTTAATTGCGTCAAATACGGTGGTGGTGATGGTGGTGGTGGGGGTGGAAGCGGTGGCTTTGGAACAAAGGTTCGTAATGGGGTCAAAGTTGCAGATCTAACACAGATCTAACCCTTGGTTGTCTTCGTCTCTCACGATAGAGGGCTTTCACGGCGGGTATCGGGTACCCGTTACCCGATGATAACGGAAAATGGGGCGGGATCGGGTAGTGTGTTTCAGAGTTTTGCAGGTAAAGGGTATACCCGCTACCTGTGCGGGTATATCCGTTAATCCCGATAATACCCGTTATTATTAGTATTAACCATATACCATCTTTTAATACTTCCTCCGCTTCATATTAATAGAGGCGTTTCAAATAGTTAGAGTGGAGAAAAAAAAAGTAAATAGTTAAATAATACTAGCCATATACGCACTCATTTTGAAAAATTAAAAAATAAATAGTTAAAATGGAGAAAAATTAAAGTAAGAGAGATAATAATGTAGAAAATAGTATTTATATTATTATTTTTTAAAATGAGTGAAGAAAATGAAACGCATCTATTAAGGCGGAACAATGGGTATACTTTGTATAATCTAAGAGTTCTTTTGAAACATTTTTACATTCCAACGAACATACAAGTGAAAACTCAACAGAACTAGCTAGAGTGTCTCCTCACTTTTATTCTCAATCTATTCAGAGATTACCATTTATATTAATAAAGTAAATTAGGGAACATTGACGGCTATTATGGTTTTCAAATTTGTTATTAGGGTTTTGGGTCGAGTATGAGTACCCGCAATGTCGGGTACGGGATACCCGACACGGGTATCGGGTAATCCCGGTATGTCGCGGAGCGGGTATTGGGACAACAAATTTGGCTAAAATTGGGTACAAGTACCCGACTTGTCGGGTGCGGATACCCGTGGATAACCCGTTTCGCCACCCCTAAATTCATCAATAACAATATTGCTATCTTAATGCACCATTGACAATGTGAATAAAATGCAAGTATTTGAAATCGTAAATACAAAATAGTGCCAATAATATTCGCATAAACGGTAAATTCACTCGAAACAAAATTCAAACAAAACAAATGTTAATGCAGCCAGCCAATATCAGTCAAGTCATACTCGTGATACCAAATTAGATTGAAAGACATAGAATATAATAGAAAATCTAACAATAGTATGGATTTACTTTCTATTTTACTACTCCCTCCGTATGTTATTAGTATTAGAAGTCTCATTTATCGGCGGCACGGGTTTTAAAAAATGTTAAGAAAAGTAGGTGGAAAAAGTTAGTGAAATAGGAGTCCTACTTGTATATATAGTTTTAAATAAAATGTAAGTGGAATGAGTTAGTGTAAGGTGAGACCCTATTACCATTTATGGTAAAAGTGAACCGGGACTCCTATTCGCGGACGGAGGGAGAACTTTGTAGGTCACACGACTTACAACTTGACCAAAATTCGTATAAAATAATTTTAATTCATCTTTTTCTTTCTTCTTTTATATCTTCTTTTAGAAGTTTGATAGTTTATTGCACCCACAATATTCACACCTTTGGGTGAAGGTAATTAGCTAGAAGGTTGAAGGTCGAATCCAACTGGTGAAGGGCAGGGAGTAGTAGGCCATCGTCTTAAGAAATAAGATGAACATAAAAAGGTAACCCTTGATCAGTAAGAGTATGCATGGGATCTTATTTTTTTTATCTAGTTTTCATTAACATACGATCTAGATTAGATGTTAATTTCGTGGAACTAACTGAAAAAAATGAGATCCTTACAAACGGGAATCTTCAAAACATCCCTAGCAAATAAACAAATATCGGTAAAACATTGAAGAGAAGTGGTTGCAATAGTTAGTGGCAATCCATACTAGTACTAAATAAGACATTTATCCATTGAATTATCAAAAGAAGTAACCGTATATTACGACTATCCAAAACAGTGTTGGGGTTGCAAGATAAGAGTTGTTGTGGAGTCAACGAGATGAAGTAGGGTACCAATGTACTCGCGAAGTATTAAAACATGGAAAATAGAATGAATCAAGCACTTCAGAAGGAGTTAGCGGTCCATCATGCCGGCGCCAACATTTCCCGAGAGCAATTAGCGTCCCATTGACATGCAGCCAGTGATCCGCTGAGTCTGTGAGGCGAATGTGTTGAACCCTAATTCGAGCCAATCTTCAAGATCTAGTTCTTCATATTAACTCTCATATTTTCATCATCCTTCATCCATCATTCATCTAAAGCCATAGAAGACGTAAAGCTTCAAGATCGCCTTTCTGGTTTTATCTAGTTGTTATTTTATGTTTAGATCTTTCATTATGATTTTTGTTACTTTGTCTCTGGGTAGCTAAATTGTATGAATTCTAGAGATTGAGAGTAACTCTTTATCATTATATGAATTTCGGTTTTATATCCAAAGACATCATTTACTTGGTTGAATTTTGTGCGATAATGCTTCTAATTGTTTGAAAAATCATGATTTAATGTAATGCGAGGTAATTGAGAGAGAATCCACATATTAGATCAGAATCGATTACACTATAGTCAATATCCTAAAAAGGTAAACTATGAATCTGTTTTTAAGGGTCTTATGACCTGATTGGAGTTGCATGCTTTTGATTGACTACCTTAAGCTATGTAGTCTATTTTCACCATTATTTTGGAATAATTGTGTGATTCGTCCTACTAACCATGTTGTCAAGGAATGAATATCTTAATTGTACTACTTTCTCCATCCCAACTAAGTTAGGGGTGAGCGAAAAAATAAAAAACCAAATTCTGAATCGATCCAAACTGAAATTTTGAAATTCGGTTCGATTTTTTCGATTTTTCGGTTCGATTCTGTTCGGTTTTAAAAATACAACAATTTCTTTTTTTTGGTTCGGTTCGAGCAAAAAAAAACTGAAAAAACGAATCATATTTTAAATATAATATTATATTTATTCTATTAATTTAATATATTATATAATATTTATTATTTTAATATATTTTATATAATATGTATTATATATATTCTATTAATTTTATATTATACATAAATATTTATATTCTATTAGTATATATAAATAAAATATTATATATATATATATATATATAGAGAGAGAGAGTAGTGATATAGGGCAAGTGCCCATTAAACACATAACTAGAGAACAAATCACAACCATAAGATCAAGAAAATCAAGGGCTAGTATTTACACGTGTGATTTTCAAATTTGAAGTTCACTCTATCACAGATTTACTTCACTATAACAAGGCGGGGGTATAATGGTCATTTCGCAGACAAAATTAGGGTTAAACTCTAATTAGTCTCTCATTTGTGAAAATCATCTCTCCCGCTCGATTCTCTCTTCTGTTCTCTTCACTTCTTTTCATTCTCTCATGGTCGATTCATTCTCACTCAACGTTAACGTCGTTGCCGTTGCCTCATTCCGTTATCGTCAACATTCCTACCGATTTAGAACTCAATGTTCCGCCGTTTCAACATCGAACAAATGTAATCAAAACATAATGATTTCTCGAAATGTAAGATATCATTCCTACAGATTTAGAACTCATTTTACATTAATATTTCTTCATCTGATTTATATTTAATTTTATTTTGTAGCTTTAAGCATCAAAACATGAATACAATTGGAGAATCCAGCTGTATACTCAAAATCGCCGATCGTGATTCATTCCTATTTATTGCTTTGATTTTCTTCATTTCAGTGTAGTTTATTCTGCTTAAAGTGAAGTATATGATACATGCCCTATAGTGTTTTGGTTTTTGTGATTTCAGTGAAATGTATGGAGTTTAAAGTGAACTGTTAATTGCTAAAAGTGAACTGATATATTGCTCTGTTTTTTCAGTTCAGTGAAGTTAAATGTGCTTAAAGTGAAATATTCCATGGTTAGAGTGAAGTGTTTATGATCCATGCTTATATTGCTCTGTTTTTTTTTTCATTTCAGTGAAGTAAAACATGCTTAGAGTGAAGTATTCCATGGTTAGAGTGAAGTGTTTGTGATCCATGCTTATATTGCTCTGTTTTTTTTCATTTCAGTGAAGTAAAACATGCTTAGAGTGAAGTATTCCATGGTTAAAGTGAAGTGTTTGTGATCGATGTTTATAGTGCACTATTTTTTCATTTCAGTGAAGTTAAATGTGCTTAGAGTGAAGTATTTCATGGTTAGAGTGAAGTGTTTGTGATCCATGCTTATATTGCTCTGTTTTTTTTTTCATTTCAGTGAAGTAAAACATGCTTAGAGTGAAGTATTCCATGGTTAGAGTGAAGTGTTTGTGATCCATGCTTATAGTGCACTATTTTTTCATTTCAGTGAAGTTAAATGTGCTTAGAGTGAAGTATTCCATGGTTAGAGTGAAGTGTTTGTGATCCATGCTTATATTGCTCTGTTTTTCCATTTCAGTGAAGTATTTAACATGCTTAGAGTGAAGTATTCCATGGTTAGAGTGAAGTGTTTGTGATCCATGCTTACAGTGCACTATATTTTCATTTCAATGAAGTTAAATGTGCTTAGAGTGAAGTATTCCATAGTTAGAGTGAAATGTTTGTGATCCATGCTTGTATTGCTCTGTTTTTTTCATTTCAGTGAAGTAAAACATGCTTAGAGTGAAGTATTCCATGGTTAGAATGAAGTGTTTGTGATCCATGCTTATATTACTCAATTTTTTCATTTTGGTGAAGTAAAATGTGCTTAGAGTGAAGTGTTTGTGATACATGTTTATAGTGCACTAAATTTTCATTTTAGTGAAGTAAAATGTGCTTAGAGTGAAGTATTTCATGGTTAGAGTGAAGTATTTGTGATCCATGCTTATATTTTCTATAAATGACAGGACAACTATTAATCTTTTGAAAGCTGTTGATATACTTAAAGGAAGACGAAGAGAAAGATCTAGAGCAACGAAAGTAGAGGCCAAGATGATGATTGGAAGCTTGGCGTCTATGAAGGCGAAGATGTACCAATTTGATATATTCATAACATGTTTCATTTAGTTCACTGCGAACCGTATTCAGTTCATTTAAATTCAATATTATGTTTAGAGTGAACAGATTATGCTTAGAGTGAAGTAACAACTTGGAGATAGATGTGGAAAAATTATTGTAAACTTCAAGCGTTCATGCCCATTTGTATGAAAATGATATAGTTCATAATATTTGTCATTATGTTCAATATAAAGCTCATCCGTTTCAATTAAATTAAATATTATGTTGACTATTTACTTCACTGTAGAGCATATTTGTTTCACTATAAAGCATATTTGCTTCACTGTAATTCACTGTAAGGTTATTATACTTCACTATAAACATATAATAGTTCACTATATGCACAATATACTTCATTGTAGTGAAAAAATAGTAAACTATAAGGCATGTTCAATTTACATCACTATAAGCACAATACATTCCACTGAAAATGAATAAAATAGTAGACTATAAGACATGCACAATATACTTCACTTTATGCTCAATATACTTCACTATATGAAAAAAAAAAACAGTACATCATTAGAACATTACACTTTATGCATAATATACTTCACTTTATGCTCAATATACTTCACTTTATGCAATATTAAAAATCATATTTATTTCACCAAAATGAAAAGACAGTACACCATAAGGTATGCTCAATACTTGACTATAAGCATTTAATAGTTTGCTCAATATACTTCACTTTATGGGCAATATACTTCACTCTATGAAAAAACAGTATACTATAACCAATATTCTTCACTCAAATATTAAAAATCATTCAAAAGTTAACTAAACATTCTACAAAGTGAACTATTTCTGCCAGATTCTCACTGCCTCTGTTTTATCTTCTCTTTCATCTTTTTGCAGTACCTCGAAGGATTCACGATGAAGGACGATCGATCAGGAACCGAATCTGGAAATAATGCTTGACGATCGATTAGAAATCGGGAAATCACGAACAGGATGAACAAATC
>NC_062965.1:35446788-35478837 GCF_023119035.1 Salvia hispanica | reverse complement strand
ATAAGGTTAATTTCATGCATTGGTTATAAGGATAAATTCTGTGATTTCCTGGGTCTAACAAACCTTTTTGAGCCAGGTGTGTAGAGAAAATGTCAGCTCCAGGAAGAAGATAGAGATCATCTGGTGAAGGAAGCTGGCAAGGAAAATTAAGCAGAAGGATGAAGAGCCACTAGACTGAGGAGCATTGATTGAAGGGTAAAATATGAATCACAAGAACAGTCTAGAAGCTCTATCCACTATAAAAGGAGCACACAACCAACATGAGAAAACACACGATCGTCACCTTTTCCAGCTCCTAGCTTAGTTTTCTACTTTTCTACACACTCCTTTGGGGGAGATTTTCTGGGGGTTTTCGTTTCATAGGAAGTTTGGGTGCAACACCGTCTCTATGGAGGCGAAGAAACAATTATCCTTTATTTTCTGTCTACTTTTGGTACTCGCCGAGTCTTCCCTGTTCGAAGATCGGCTTTTGTGTTGTTTCTATCGTTGGATATTTCGTATTTTGCAATGGATATTTCTGTTTATGTTTCGTTTATCTTGTTGTGTTGTTTTGGGATCGATTTGCTGATCTTTGTTGGTTGATCTGAGTTTGAAGCTGGTTTGTGAGAAATCTGTTGTTGATCGGAAAAATCTACGTAGATCAGTGAGAATCTGAGGTGGAAATGATGTTTGGTTGTTGTGGATGGCTTGGATCCGGAGTGGATTAAGCGTCCCGTGACTGGATCTGTTTGTTTGAAGTTTCATTTAGTTGTTTAAATTCTGCATTCTCGTTTTACCTCGTCTAGTAGCCGTAGATCTGCCTTAGTTTTAACTGTTCTTCGTTTTTACTGCTTTTAATTCCGTCTGCTTCGTGTTGATTTACGTTTTTGCTCTGTTTCTTAACTGGTTATTTCCTGGTAAATGTTGAAGAAGATGATGTCGCTGTTAGTTGGTCCTTTAGTTAGTTATTTTGCAGCTTTTCAATCGTACTCTACCTTTTCAGAAAATGGTCCCCACATTCAGTTGTTTTCTTAGGTCTGGGTAATTTAGGGAATAGTTTTCTTAGATCTAGTAATTGTCTCGCTTGTTCCAGTTTACATGCATGTTTCCTGTTTCTGCCTAGATCTAGCTGTTAGGGTAACATATTTCTATAACCAAGTCTAGGAAGTAAAGCTCAACCCTAAAAATGCGTGGCAGCAGCTAACAAAAAATAGTTCCCGAGTCTTTGAACATGTTTATTTGCGCATTCATCTCTGTGGGATCGATCCCTACTTCCCTGTGCTAATTTTAGTATACGTGGTTGAGGGTTTTGAAGTGGTATTCTTTGTGTCCGACGACCGAGATCTTTCAACGATCCGTGAGTTCCTAGACCCTGTGATCTAGTGGATTCGCTGGACTCGGGAAGCTTGATATTCCTTACTGTGCACACAGTCTAGTTCAGTACTTCAAATGGCGCTGTTGCCAGGGATGGATGGCGTAATTGTTTACGTGTTAGGATTTGGTGTATATAGTTTAATTTCTGTTATTTGTTTTTCTTGACAGTTTATGAGCAAGGGCTCACGATTTGGGAACTGGAGCAACCCGTCTTGATCAAAGGACGCTCAGGTCAGGTGGCAGGTTAAGGAATCTGCATCCACCATCACCACCAGATCAGGGTTTACGACAGTAGATGCATTCCCATTCGAATCAGAAAGTGAGAAGGAGTGGTACTCGTCGGGAGGAGAGGACCCGAAGTCGTCTACAGAAACAGAGTACTCCGAAACAGAGGAAGACGTACATATGGCACACTTGGAGGATCCCGATCCGGAGATAGGTTCACTTACCGTGCATCTGGATGGTGAGCCCGCCCATGCCATAGTTTCGAACCAGCGCTAGAGGTCTATTGATATCAAGACAAATGTGTTGGGTGTTTTACCTACATTCTCTGGACGAAGGAATGAATGTCTCTACGAATTCCTAAATGAGTTTAGTAAGCTGTGCAGTATCCAAAAGCGACCCAACGAGGCTACTGAGGAGGACTACCGTTTGCGTGCAGTCCCATTTGCCCTAAAGGGGGAGGCTAACACTTGGCTGCTGAGGCTCCCACCAGACTCGATCAACACATGGAAGGATTTCAAGCTGGAATTCCTGGATTATTTTTTCCCGTCCAACAAAACAAATGCCCTGAAGAAGGAGATTCAGGAATGCAAACAGGACTACGATGAGTCCTTGAGTCAATACTGGTCTCGATTTAAGGGGCTACTCGACGCCTGTCCCAACCATAGGATGATGGAGGCTGAGACTTTTTACTTGTTCTATGAAGGAGCTAATCCTGAGTCAAAGGACTTAATGAATTCCTCGAGCGGGGGGAATTTCACAAAGAACAAGGCAAGTGAAGCACGAGAAATTTTGGGAAGGTTGATCGACGCAAAGAAGGCCTATGATCACCCGCGTATCATGAGGAGAGGTTTGGCAAACGCGATCAAGGAACAAGAGGGAGAAGGAGTGGGGGACAGGATGGATCGATTGGAGAAGGCACTTCTTAGTGCGATTGAGAAAAAGAGTTCCCTGACCTTGCAGGAGAAAGAGAAACCGCCAAGCCCAGAGGAAAATCAACTCCAGCTCTATTACGGTCCACCGCCCGATGGAGAGTTCCAAGCCCAGGCAAACGCAGTGGGAAATTGGAATCAAGGCAATCAGAATACAAATTGGAATCAGTGGAAGATCAAGGAGGCACCATGGAGAGACAACCCTTGTTTTAGATGGGCAGACGGAAATCAACAGCCCCAACTACAGTACTCAGGTCCAGCAGAGACCCCGCAGAACTGGCTTAGCCGAGGTCAGGATGGACCCCAGCATAATTCGAACTGGTCAGGGAAAAACCAGGAAGGACCAAACAACTGGAGTTATCGCAACCAAGGGGACCAGCCCAGCTGGAACAACAGGAACCAGAGTAATCAAGGGAACTCTTATGTGCAGCCACATCAGAGGAACGCCACCGGAAACAATCAGATTTTCCAGCATGCACACCAATGGAATCAAGGGTCAGGGAACCAGTTCAACAACAGTCAAGGAGGTCAGGGTAATTATCGCTCAAATCATGGAAGCGGACCGAGCCACAATCAGGGGACAAGTCTAAACCGGTCGAACTACAAACCGCCGAGGAACTTGGATGAGATGGTACATGACCTAGTCAACTCACAACAACACATGCAGAACAATATGCAAGCAAACAACGATGTGGTACACAAAATCCAAAATGCTCAACAGGAGCATAAGTCTGCCATGGATATGTTAGCCAAGCAAATGTCACAATTGGCCACTTCGCTGAATGAAATGAGGGGACATGAAGGAAGGATACTAGCTTCAGTAAAGCCACCCGACCGGGCAAATATTAGTCAGTCAGGACGGGGCTATGAGGATCCAGAGATGAGAAAGGATGAAAATACACCTCCATCAATGGGCAAGGAAGGCAAGACCCTCGATCTAGAGGGGCCTGAGGTGAGCAATGTCAGGATGGAGGACGGTCTTCAAAAAGGGGATCTGGAGAAACCACTACCTCGAATGGCCGATCCATTTTTCTTAGACCCGGAGCCTGAAGCGGAGATTGAGGAAGGAAGGAAAGAAGTCGGTGAGCCATCCGTCTCAGGTCTGGCAGGGACGTTGAAGCGTACGAAGCCATTCCCTCATCGAGGGGAAGCCAAAAAGAAGAAGGACGACACCGAAGACTTCATGGAGATTTTCGGCAAGCTGGAGATCAACATGCCCTTCCTACAAGCTTTGAAGTTTCCTACATTCAGTAAGTTCATCAAGGAGTTCATAGCAGGAAAAACCAAACCTGACGGGAAGAAAGTAATTGGAGAGAATGTGTCAGCGGTGATACAGAAAAGGAGGATGCCATCAAAGTGCACAGACCCAGGTATGTTCACTTTGCCTATTTCTCTTGGTGACATAAAAATTGAGCATGCTATGTGTGATCTAATGGATTCGCTGGACTTAGGAAGCTTGATATTCCTTACTGTGCACACAGTCTAGTTCAGTACTTCAAATGGCCGATATATAAGAAGTTGATAGGAGTAAGTCTGGTGGATACTAAAGTGGTAATTCAGTTAGCCGATAGAACATGCATTTCACCCGAAGGGGTGCTGGAGAACGTGATAGTAAAGGTGCATGATTTCTTGTACCCAACTGATTTTCATGTGATAAAAATGAGTGATAATGAGTCTGCTGAGTCTAGCGGAGTGCTATTAGGGAGACCATTCTTACGCACTGCTAAGACTATAATAGATGTGTTTGATGGAACAATATGCCTGGATTATTGATAAGGCTAATTTCATGCATCGGTTATGTGGTGAAAAGCACTTTATTTTACTGGGTCTAACGCAGTTTTTAAGCCAGGTGTGTGAAGGAATCGCTAGATCCAGGAAGAGCTGGAGGCAATGGACTAGCGAAGGAAAGCGAAGGAAAGTAAGCAGAGTTGAAGAGAAAAAAATGGCTAGACGAAGGAAGTCCAAAGTCGAGGGTAACGAAGACTATTCACACCCTGCTGGACCCACTTCTACGCCTATATAAAGAGGAGCATGCAGCACACAAAATATACATGATTTTGCTCTCAGCTCACACACTTACGCACACTTGGGAAAAATGGGAATTATGGGGTAGTTAGGGGTTCATCTTCGGAGAAAGTTAGTGGTAACACCGTCCTCACGGAGGGCGAAGATACAATCAGTTTACATTCAGTTTTTGCACTTTTATTCCGTCGAACTTCAACATTTTGGAAGTCGATTTGGTTGCTGGCTACTTACCGATTATCTATGCATTTAGTTTATGTCATGATGGTGTTTATCTTGTGTTGATTTACGTTGATTCTATATTTTTGAAGTTTAATTTCAGAAGTTGAATGTTATTCTCTGTTTTGGATGTTTCTGTGCTTGATCTAAGAAATAGGTTGTGGATCTGTGTTGTTGTTGTTGACCAGTGGTTGATCGGCGAATCTGTAGCTATGGACATAAATTTGGACGGAGTTTGTTTCGGATGCTTGGATCCGGAGTGGATTTAGCATCCGAAGTGTGGATCTGAACAGGGAAAACCGAGTTGTGCATGGATTATGAATTTCTGCTCTCTTTTCATTTTACTTCGTCTAGTAGTCGCAGATCTGCTCATGTTAAATTGTTCTTCGATTTTGTTGCTTTAAATCCAGTCTGCTTGTTTCGATTTACGTCCTATCTCTGTTTTTACTGAATGTTTTATGCAAATTGTTGGAGAAGATGATGTTGCTGTTAGTTAGTACTTTAGTTAGTTGTTCTTCAGCTTTTCATCTGTACTTTACCTTTTCAGAAAATGGTCCCCACCGTCAGTTGATTTCCCAGGTCTAGGTAATTTAGGAAATAGTTTCTTCGATCTAGTGATTGTCCCGCTCGTTCCAGTTTATATGCATGATTTCTGTTCTGCCTAGATCTAGTTGTTAGCATAGCAGATTTCAACACCAAGTCTAGTTTAATTTCCTCAACCCAAATTGCGTGGCAGCAGCCAACCCAAAAATAGTCCCGAATCCTTGAATCTTTTATTGCGTATTCATCTCTGTGGGATTGATCCCTACTTCCCTGTGCTAATTTTAGTATACGTGGTTGAGGGTTTTGAAGAGGTATTTTGTGTGTCCGACGACCGAGATCTTCCAACGATCTGTGAGTTCCTAGACCCTGTGATCTAGTAGATTCGCTGGACCTAGGAAGCTTGATATTACTTACTGTGCACACGGTCTAAACCAAAAGTACTGAGCTTCAATTATCATGGGGAAAAATATACATTCAACATCGATGAAGCCATGAAGAAACCCTTGGATGTTGAGAATTTGCATTCTGTTGATATCATTAACCCCCTGGTTCAGGAATATCTTGAGACTGAATTAATGCAGGAACAATTTGATAATTCGGAGTTGAGCCAGTCTGTTGATAAGGAGGTGGCAGGATGGTGTTAAACCCTTTTGACTCAGAACCTGACAGATGAGCAGATCAATGAAGCGATCATGGCATTTGGCCACCAACCACTGTCATTCGAGTCTACGGGGTCTGTTCAGATGAAAGGTCCAGACGAAGGAACCAATTTGGATGAGATAGCAACAAAGAGTCTGGAGAAAAACCCCCTGCCCCAGGAAGCCATCACACCAAAGAATGAGTTGAAGAAACTACCCGAGACACTGAAGTATGCCTACCTTGGAGAAGATGAAACATTCCCAGTAATAATCAACAGCCACTTGACAGTTGAACAAGAGAATGATTTGTTGGAAGTAATCCGGAGGAACAAGAAAGCCATAGGATGGACGCTCTCCGACCTGGTGGGAATCATCCCTGATCTCTGCATGCACCACATCCGACTGGAAGAAGGTGCGAAGGCGTGTAGAGACCCACAACGCAAGCTGAACCCAAACATGAGGGAAAAAGTTCTGAAGGAAGTATTGAAGTTGCTATCCTTAGGGATCATTTACTCCATTCCAGACAGCGAATGGGTCAGCCCAGTTCATATGGTACCAAAGAAATCAGGAATACAAGTTGTGGAGAATGATAAGAATGAATTGGTGCCTACTAGATTGGTAACTGGATGGAGGATGTGCATTGATTACAGGAAACTTAATGAAGCCACTAAGAAGGATCATTTTCCCTTGCCATTCATTGATCAGATGTTGGAGAGGTTGGCTGGAAAGCAATATTTTTGCTTCCTAGATGGATACAGTGGATACTTCCAAATATATGTGGATCTAGAGAATCAGGAGAAGACAACTTTTACCTGCCCATTTGGTACTTATGCATACAGAAGAATGTCGTTTGGACTATGCAATGCACCAGGAACGTTCCAGCGCTGTATGATGAGCATCTTCTCAGACCTGTTGGAGGTATGCATTGAAATTTTTATGGATGATTTCACGGTGTATGGGAATTCCTTCGATGCATGTTTGGCAAATTTGGATCTGGTATTGAGAAGGTGTCAAGAGAAGAATTTAGTCCTGAACTTTGAAAAATGCCATTTCATGGTACCAGAAGGAATAGTCATTGGTCATGTAGTCTCCGAGAGAGGGATTCAAGTGGACAAGGCTAAGGTGGATGTCATCTCGAAACTACCCTACCCCACAAATCAGAAGGAGGTTAGAGGGTTCCTGGGTCACGCAGGTTTCTATAGGCGGTTCATCAAGGATTTTGCAAAAATCGCCCAACCGCTAACGCATCTCTTGCACAATGATGTGGAATTTGATATTGATGAAGGATGCAAGAAGGCATTCCAGATGCTGAAGGACAGACTTGTCTCCGCCCCGATAATCCGCGCACCAGACTGGAACTACCCCTTCGAAGTAATGTGCGATGCCAGTGATTTTGCAGTAGGAGCAGTCCTAGGTCAAAGGATTGACGGGAAAAGCTATGTCATTTTTTATGCCTCGAAGACTCTCAACCAGGCTCAGAAGAACTATGACACCACAGAGAAAGAGATGCTGGCAGTGGTGTACTCATTCGAGAAATTTCGACCATATCTGCTAGGGTCGAGAGTGATAGTCTACACTGATCGTTCTGCGATTAAGTACCTCCTGGCCAAGAGGGAATCTAAGCCAAGGTTGATTAGATGAGTGCTGTTGCTGCAAGAATTTGATTGGGAAGTAAAAGAAAAAAAAGGAACGGAGAACAAGGTTGCAGATCATCTGAGCCGAATTTTCCAAGGGGATACGGATGAAGCCATACCGGATGCTTTCCCCGAAGAACATCTTTATTATGTACGGAAGTCTGCTGGGTCTATTGACTGGGAAGCAGTGTTCACAACAACAGGTCTAGGAACATCGGACAAAGGGAAGCGCCTGATGAATGCAGAGCCATGGTTCGCTGACCTGGCGAATTACTTAGTCACTGGAGAACTACCAGGGTCCCATGAAATTTCCCGGGCCCAGAGAATGAAGCTAAAGAGTGACGCCAAATACTACTTCTGGGATGATCCCTACCTCTGGAAGATGTGCTCAGACCAGGTTATCCGACGATGCATTCCGGAGTGGGAACAGAAAGATGTCTTGAACCATTGCCATGCTCTAGCCTGTGGAGGACATTTTGGGCCTAGGAAAACCGCCAGGAAAGTCTTGGATAGTGTATTTTATTGGCCGACCCTGAACAAGGACTCTTTTGAGTTTTGTCAAGTCTGTGAAAGATGTCAACTGACCGGGGGAATTTTCAGGAGAGATGAAATGCCGCAGAATCCGATAATAGTTTGTGAGATTTTCGATGTTTGGGGCATGGACTTCATGGGCCCTTTTCCACCTTCATATGGGAACACATACATTTTGGTTGTTGTGGATTACGTCTCCAAATGGATAAAAGCAAGGGCTACACCCACATGCGAGTCAAATGAGGTAGCTAAATTTCTACGGGCCAATATTTTCAACAGGTATGGAGTGCCCCGAGCCATCATCTCAGATCAAGGTACGCATTTTTGTAAACGCACAATAGAAGCTTTGATGAGAAAGTATGGTGTACATCATCGGTTATCCACACCCTATCATCCCCAGTCGAATGGTCAAGATTTCGAACAAAGAAATAAAAAACATCTTGGAAAAGACGGTGAACACCACAAGTAGAGATTGGAGTAAGCACCTCGACGATGCTCTCTGGGCATATAGGACTGCCTACAAAACGCCCATCGGGATGTCACCGTACAGATTGGTGTTCGGGAAGATGTGCCATTTGCCCGTGGAAGTGGAGCATAGGGCCTACTGGGCCGTGAAAGAGATGAATATGAAGGCCCAGGATTGTGAAGAGGAATGGAAACTGCAACTACAAGAATTAGAGGAACTAAGACTGGAGGCATTCGACTCGACCATGTGGTATAAAGAAAGAACAAAGCTCTGGCATGATAAGAATCTCCGAGTCAAGGAACTTCGCGTAGGGCAGAAAGTACTCATTTTTCAATCCCGGCTGAAGCTAATGCCTGGTAAGTTGAAATCCAAGTGCATTGGGCCATACACGATCGTTGGCCTTCGAGCAAATGGAGCTATAGAGATACAAGGAAGCGCCCCAAATTCAGTTCCTTTCCTGGTAAATGGGCACAGAGTGAAGGTATACAGAGATAATATAGATGTGCATGTGGTGGAAGAGGCGCCACTACATGCATCGGCTATTATTTCTTAAGATGGTCAGGCAAGTGAACATCCTTAACGAACTCCTAGGTCAGGTAAAATGGAAAACAAAATTTATTTTTGCACTGACCTAAGGGATCTTGAGGATATTCATTCGCTATGTAAATAGTTCAGTTGCTTTCTAAAAAACAAGAAAATCCAAACAAATTAAAAATTCAATCTTCCAAAAATATTCTCGAAGCACCGAACTCCTTGGGGAAATTGCTTTGTCACTCATAATCTCCGACCCAGGAATTTGGTGTTTCATTTCTTTTGTTCTACATTGCTAGGGGGAGGAAGAGCCTTGTAGACAGGAGAGAAGGCGGTTGCCTTTTGAAATTTGAATTCCGCTTTTCGAGGAACGTACGGTTGCTTGCATCATATGGCAACCGTTCGCCTGCCACTCTGAAAAGGCTAGAGATATTTGATTCTCAATCAGAATCAATCGTCCACTATCTCTCTTGCACATGGAGGGGACGGAGTTATGTTTCTACAACATAGGTGCCAACGTGGATAAGGTGAAGCGTGAACCGGAGCTGGTGGAAGATGTGGTGAATGCGGACGTGGCAGAGCTGCGGAAGGAGATGGCTGTGGTGAGAGGAAGTATTGGTGAGGTCAAGGAGGTACTGCAAGAGATCAAGGGGAGTTTGAACACCCTAGCTGGACGCTCAACTGCCCAGAATGAGCGAATGACCGAGGCGGTCAAGTTAATGCAGAAAATGGCAGTATGGTTGGGAGAGGTTTTTCCCCAACTCAAAGAGAAGCGGCAACCCGGCCCCGGCAGTTCCTCCCAGCAGCAGCTTCCACCCCCCCAAGCCTTCGGTAGCCTCGCATGTGTCCCCGGCCTTGACGTCTGTCCCTGTGAAGAAACCCCTCTCTAGACCCCTCGTGATTACTGAAGGAGAAACACCGGCATCTCCGGCAAAGAAGAAAGTGAAAGTGAACCGCCCCAGCGTTCCACCAAGGTCTGGCTCCCAAGGGAGCCGGACTCAGAATTGAATTTCCCCCCATTGACCAAGTAAACTTTACATTACAGTCATTTCATTTTAGTTTTTTTTTGTTATGTGTGTTGAGCATGTTTAATTGTTTTTAGTGTGTTCTCCCACTTAGCCCAATCTTTGGTCTAAGTGTGAGAAGTTTATATGTTTCGTAAGCATGCTTTCTTGTGATTAGGTGTTCATCTCCCACTTAGCCCAATTCTTGGTCTAAGTGTGAGAAGTTTTGTATATGTGCAGCATGTTTGTTTTCTGTTTTATGTCTTTGTCTTTTCTCTCCCACTTAGCCCGTTGTTCGGTCTAAGTGTGAGAAGTTTTATGTGTTTTATTTTGATTGTGTGCACCAACTCCCTCATTTCCCCCCTTCACTAGGATAGCTTGGGAACAAGCTGGAGTGAAGTGGGAGGGGGTGGGAGAGTTAGTGCAGTATGTGCTCAGCATGTGATGGAGTTCTTAGGTCTAGGAGTTTCTAGTTTTCTTTTTAGGTTATGTGTTTAAGCATGAATTAACAAAGATAATAAGGCAAGATTCCCTTAGGGAGAGTAATTGAAGATAGGATGCACTACAACTTTGAGGCCTCTTTCCTTAATAAGCTAAAATCGGTTTGGAGGAAGCAAGAACGATAGAAGGTGCCTTAGCCGACCTAATTGTGAAGCCCCACTATTTATGTGAGTTATAAGCGTTAAACATTGAGTGCTGACATAATAAAAGGGGCTGCTACCTGATGCTTAGGGAGAAGAATTTAGAAAGGAGGTATTTAGGAAGAAAAAAAAATTTCAAACCCGGAGGTATAAGCTGGACAAAGTCCAGAGGAGGAGAATAAAAAAAAAAAAAAGAAGAAAAAAATGATATATTTGGAGGAATAAGCTGGACGAAGTCCAGGAAAGAGGAGGTATAAGCTGGACGAAGTCCAGGCAAAATCATTAGGAAGGAGGATAGAAGGAGAAATTCTCATAACCCGAAGCATCAGTAGCAGGAACTAACTATGAGCGATAGATCCTAACATCCCTGGTGAGGAATGAGTGATCGAGCGAATCCAACAATTAGCAAGCTAATGGCTATCTGGACGAGCTGACAAACCGACTAGGTGGAAGAAGGGAAGGGGAGGATTTGGAGAGTGTAGACTATTGGATTGACCTTAAACTTGTGGGGACAACTGCCCAAAAATCTGAACTAATTCATGCCTATGTGTTTTATTTGTTAGTGTCTTTGTTTCTTTTTCTTTCATATTAGTGTCTAGGTCTAGGAGTTTACTTGGGTCAGGGGATAACCATGCATCGAAATTCGCCTTATTTCTCTTTTTCTTGTCTTTATACTTGAGGACAAGTATGGTTTAAGTGTGAGCAGTTTGATAAGGCTAATTTCATGCATTGGTTATAAGGATAAATTCTGTGATTTCCTGGGTCTAACAAACCTTTTTGAGCCAGGTGTGTAGAGAAAATGTCAGCCCCAGGAAGAAGATAGAGATCACCTGGTGAAGGAAGCTGGCAAGGAAAATTAAGCAGAAGGATGAAAAGCCACTAGACTGAGGAGCATCGATTGAAGGGCAAAATAGGAATCACAAGAACAGTCTAGAAGCTTTATCCACTATAAAAAGGAGCACGCAAACAACATGAGAAAACGATCATCACCTTTTCCAGCTCCTAGCTTAGTTTTCTATTTTTCTACACACTCATTTGGGGGAAATTTTCTGGGGGTTCTCGTTTCATAGGAAGTTTGGGTGCAACACCGTCTCTACGGAGGCGAAGAAACAATTATCCTTTATTTTCTGTCTACTTTTGGTACTCGCCGAGTCTTCGCTGTTCGAGGCTCGGCTTTTGTGTTGTTTCTATCGTTGGATATTTCGTATTTTGCAATGGATATTTCTATTTATGTTTCGTTTATCTTGTTGTGTTGTTTTGGGATCGATTTGCTGATCTTTGTTGGTTGATCTGAGTTTGAAGCTGGTTTGTGAGAAATCTGTTGTTGATCGGAAAAATCTACGTAGATCAGTGAGAATCTGAGGTGGAAATGATGTTTGGTTGTTGTGGATGGCTTGGATCCGGAGTGGATTAAGCGTCCCGTGACTGGATCTGTTTGTTTGAAGTTTCATTTAGTTGTTTAAATTCTGCATTCTCATTTTACCTCGTCTAGTAGCCGTAGATCTGCCTTAGTTTTAACTGTTCTTCGTTTTTACTGCTTTTAATTCCGTCTGCTTCGTGTCGATTTACGTTTTTGCTCTGTTTCTTAACTGGTTATTTCCTGGTAAATGTTGAAGAAGATGATGTCGCTGTTAGTTGGTCCTTTAGTTAGTTATTTTGCAGCTTTTCAATCGTACTCTACCTTTTCAGAAAATGGTCCCCACATTCAGTTGTTTTCTTAGGTCTGGGTAATTTAGGGAATAGTTTTCTTAGATCTAGTAATTGTCTCGCTTGTTCCAGTTTACATGCATGTTTCCTGTTTCTGCCTAGATCTAGTTGTTAGGGTAACATATTTCTATTACCAAGTTTAGGAAGTAAAGCTTCTCCTCTCTCTTGATTTATTCTCTTCTCTACTTTATTTAACTCATTAAACACAACTTTCTTAAATCTCGTGCCGAAAAGAAACGCCTTAAGTAACGTGGGACGGAGTGAGTATTTCTCTCCTGTTGTATACTTGAGAATTTATCATTCTTTTAATCTAACATTAAGTCTAAGATCATCCACAGTGGGGCGGACCATCGGGCGGGCTATCGTCCGCCACTGGAGCAAGGCGGACGATGCTCTATGCATCATCCGCGGATGATAGCCTCAGAACATGCATCGTCCGCGGTATCGTCCGCCCCATTGCGGGTCACGCAAACAATGCAACGCGTTTTCCTTTTTTTTTATTTCTTCTAAAATGTATATATATACCACACTTTACCACTTCTATTTCACTATTCTATCTTCTCTTCCTCTATTTTAAACCCTGACGAATAGTCTCGGCGGATTGCCGATGTTCGGCGGTGGTGCACGGTGGCCGGGTACAAACCCTGACGAATACCGGCCCTTCGATACACCGGGTTCCATCGAGTCCAATTGGGAGGCCAACACCTAGTAGATCCGGATTTTAGCACGGATTCGTACGGGCTATCCGACATGGAGCCGTCCCCCGCCCCGCCTCGGCCTCCGCCCCAAAGGAAAGGAAGGAGAGAACCAAATGCATAGCCTAGAAGTTGCCGCCTCCGGAGAACAACGAAGAATTTGTCCCAGGGAGGACGAACTATAGCCGCGAAGAGACCCTTCTTCTGACGAGGTGTTGGGTTAATGTTTCAAAAGACCCGGTGTTTGCTAACAACCAACGACAAATCGCGTACTAGGAGTGCATCACTGAGCGCTACAACGAAAACAAGCCTACGGCCTCGTTCTAGCGGCGGACGGAGCAGCTTCGCAAGCACTAGGATCAGGTGAAGAAGCAGCTTAACTGGTTCTCGGTGGAGTACATGAAGTGCTTGAGGGAGCAGGGCAGCGGCGAGAGTTTGTCCGATGTACGCGATAAAGCGTTGGCGTCGTACTTATCAATGTACGGCGAGTTCAAGCACTACTCCGCCTGGCTCATCGTGAAAGACAAGCAGAAATTCCAAGGAGGGATTGTGCCCATATCGTCTACGTCGAAGAGGACAAAGAACTCCGCTACTGGTGATTATACGAGCAGCGACACCGGCGCACCTCCGATGGACCTCAACCAACCGATGTACGAGGATGAGAGCTCCGGCACACCAATGTCCTCCCGGCGTCCCATTGGCAACAAAGTTGCGAAGAATAAGGGCAAGGCGAAGGCGATGACCTCACAGAACCCGACCCGACCCCGACTCCGACCCCGGCCCCATCCCCGAATTCAGCTGTGGCACATGCCTATGGGGACTTGGTGAGGGTCGCCACGCAGAGGACGTTGTTGGACATGCACAATGCCCTCAGGCAGTGCGACGACCCGGATGAAGCCTAATACCTCAAGAAGATGATCGATTCTCTCCAGTGCCAGTTGGGAATGCTTTAGACCATCTGTAGTGCACTTGTTTTTTTTTCCCACTCTTGTAACATTTTCTTTTAATAAGTAAATGTAAGATTTCTTTTTAAATTGTGGTACTTTTTTTTTATTTTGCTTGATATATTTGCAAATATAAGTTAAAATTATAGGACGGATTATAGGGCCTCTCACTGCAGGTGGATGAATAGGAGGATAAAACGCTGATACGACGGAGATTGTGGATGCTCTAATGCATTTTCCAAGCAGATAAAAAAAAAGAGGATTTCACAATACAAAAGAAATCTATATAAAAAATATTATGCCAAATATAAGAACAAAATAATAAGAGTTCTAAAAAGGAGGAAAACGGGTGGGTGCCCATACACTGCGGTGTTCAGCTTCGAAGCTCAGAACAAATCGTCCTAAAACTCCTCACTTTCACTTTCGATTTGCATTTCTCTCCAAATTTCATCCTAATCCTTTGATTTTCTTCCACCGACAAGTAAGATTCTCGTTTCCCCTCGCTCTTTGTGTTTCGAAATATCTTCCTTTTTCGTTATTTGATAACGGAACAAAATTACGGAATTAGACGGAAACAAAATTACGGAATTTCTTGTTTTATTTGATATATTGATTTGGTTTTTCTATGATTTTGGGGATGGATGAGTTTTCTAGGTTTCGTTCACTTCTCTTGCTGATTTGTGACTTAACTATTTTGGTTGATTTTGTGTGGGGACGCGTGAGAGAGCGAAAGAGAGTCGAAATTAACAAATGCATATGCATGTATGCCTCAATTTCATTGCTCCTGCATAAATAATTACTCGAAATGCTGCAAATTTCAGTTAGAATTGAATTTTTAATTCCCTTGCAGAATTTAATGGAGATAATTAGATTTTAAACAGAGGAAAATGTGTTTAAAAAGCGAAACTCGTTTCTTGAAGTAGTCTTGACTTTGCAATTTTTTTTGTTATTGTATTTGTATCAAGCACGTGTCTGTTTAGATGATACCTAATTACTTATGCAGTCTTATCTCATTCTAGAATTATTACTAGGGAATAAGAAAATTGCCTAATTTTCAAAATCATTGTTTTTTAAACTGTATTGATGCATGTGGTTGGTAATATTTTAGAAAATGGGTAATACTATAGTGATAGAATGAGAGGAGAATGATCAAGATTGGAATTCTGATTCATTTGTTGATATTGGACTAAAGGTCTGTTGTTCTGGTGATGGCAAAAATCTTGCTAATTGTTTCCAAAAAAGGCTCCAATGTTATGTCTATGTGGAGCCATTTAGATCCATCTGTTGTTAGTATTTATAGTGAAAATCCAATGGTATTATAGCCTCTTTTAGCTTGATAGGAGAATCAGATAGAATGGACCTTGGAGGCATTGACAGTTGATGGTAGAGGACTTCGAAAAGTATGTGATTTGCTTTGTATACATTGTGGTAATTTTTGGCGTCTGAATGGTTTGCAGTGCTAGAAGCAACAGCTGATGACACGGACAAAGAGGATTTGAACTCAAGGGACTCGGACGAAGGTGATCTAGCTGAATCTGAGGAGAAGGCATGGTCGGGGGAAGGAGGTGAAATTGTCGAACCCCATGTAGGTATGGAGTTCGACTCGGAAGATGATGCTAGGAGATTCTATAGTGACTATGCTAGGAGGGTAGGGTTCGTTGTGCGCGTCATGCAACGTCGTCGTTCCGAGATAGACGGTAGAACTCTTGCTCGCCGGCTCGGATGTAACAAACAGGGCTTCTCCCCACACACAAAGGGCATGGTTGGGCCCGAGAAGAAGCCACGGCCTAGTGCACGCGAGGGTTGCAAGGCAACGATACTATTCAAGTTGGAGAAGTCTGGGAAGTGGGTGGTGACTCGTTTCGCCAAGGAACACAACCACGCTCTAGTTGTCACCACTCAAGAATACACTAATGTGGTACGCCAATGCAATCCTCTATTCGTGTACATATTTTACTACCAAAAACTATATATTTTGATTATGCTTTCGTCAGTGCAGCTCGATAAGGACAAGCGGATCCAAGAACTTGCACGAGAGCTGCAGCGGCAAGAAGAGCTATGCGCTGAGTATCGGGAGAGTCTGATCAGCCTTCTTTCGACCGTCGAGAGCCAAGCCGATCAGATGTCGTCGAAAATTCTCGCAGTGGTTGAAAGTGTTAAAAAAGCTGAAGCAGAAGCTCTTAGTGAAGCACTGACAATAGGATCGGATAAAAAGTTGTAGTCTGATGCAAGAGTTATGTTGATGTTGTTATTTTTAGTATATGTCAAGATTTTTTCACTCTGTTATGTTATTATTACTAATAAAGAGTGCTACCCTTATTGCAGCAATTGTATAATTTGTAGTATTGATTTATTATTGAAGAAACTATTGAGGTATAAACGCTAGTTTACACCTCAAAGTCAGCGGAAGTTAAAATTATGGAAGGTTAGCTGGAAAATTTTCATGAACTTTGATCGAATTTGGTTTATATCATTTTAAATTAGCTAAAAATTACTATAAATTTGGATTTGTTTGCAATAATCCAACTATAAAAAAATCTTGTCTCATGATTGTGTGATTTCTAATCAAAACGAGGCTATTTTTACATTAATATGCGACATTGTTTGTCTCACCAATGGGGATGTGGACATGATTTTATGGTTGTCATCGTATCAAATAGTACAACCATACAAAAAATATTATTATTGATAATTGCTAACAAATCAAAGCTTCAATAGTTTTCTCATCTGATATTATTATATGTTGTTGAGTAGAATTTGACTAAAGTTCACAATTTTTCCAATAATTTTCATTGAAGTATCGATGTTAGTAATTTGCCTTCAAGTATATGTGAATTCACATTAGAGTGATGCGTATATGTTTGGAGCATGAGATTAAAAAATCATGCAATGTTATTAGCTTCACATATATTCTAGTCAAGCTTTCAAAAAACTATTTCAATACCATGAAAACAAATTGATCACAAGTAAATTGGCCAAATCCAAAAATTTGATAAAACATGCATTATTAACAAGTGACGTGATCAAGATAAAACTAGTTTCCAAACCAATGTCCGCTTGTGAGCATTTTACTCTGCAAATCATCTATGCCTCAATACTCATCAATGGAATGGACGCTTCTTCTAAGTAAAGAAAATCCAATCACTCACTGCATATTAATCTTCAACCAGCCCTTAACCTTATATATACTCACCCTCTCCGAATGTGTAGTGCCGCCTGCAAAGAAATAAAGCTCAAACCCTTCCACATTCACATACTCCACCCTCCTTCCTTACTCATCCTCTTCGCACCTCTCACTTTCTCCCATTTCCCATTTACATCGTATGCATTTGCCAACACAACTCTCCAAAGCTCTCCCATGTCCCCAACGAGCACAGCAGCACTCAACAAACATCAGAGCCAGCCAGCACTGGTATCTTCTTTTCGTCACTTTTTCACTCGTTCCCGCCCAGCCACAAAACTTACTGTCTGAAGATGATCAAGACTTGCCTCATCAAGACAAAGGTCCATATCCATCACTAAATCTTCACCAAAACCAAACCAAACTCATTAAATCTACTTCATTGTCATCCAAGAATCGGACCAAAGTGATCACCAATGTCCCATCTAATTCATCCAAGCACAAAACTAACTCATCAAGGACACATAATCATCAAACTCCACCATCAAATCAAAGCTCAAGAAACTTAACTCCACTGGAAAAATCTCCCTAAATTCGACGCTTAAAAACCAAGAAAATCTCAGATCTGAACAAACAAGCATTCACTAAGAACAAGTCTATGATGAAGCCCCATCATTCAAAATCCCACGTTAAGTGCCCTTGGCACCAAATCCCAGAAAAAGTCTAGCTGGATCGATCAAGAAGATGATGACAATTCTTTGGTGTCAGAATTCAAAGAACTCCAATCAAAATTCCAAAATCAATTGTCCCATTGGAGAAAATCTCCAATCATCAAGAATCTACCTCACAAAATATTCTCAAGAAACCACCAAACACTTCAAATTTCAACAAAAATGGGAAAACTAAAAAAAATCAGAATCGTAATCATACGGCAAGAAGCAGAGATTCTTTTTGCAGACAATCTCTCAATTTCCTTTTTGAGAAAATTAAGTTTTGTATAAGATGGGAAAGAGGAAGAGTGGTATTTAGAAGAGATAATGAACTTTCTATAGAAATTGAGCAAGCCATAGCAAAGACTTCAATTTCAGAAGCAATGGAAATGAGTGAAGAAAGAGAAAAAGGGGAAGGGTTTTTCTTTCCTGGTTGCAGACGGCGAGCGAGAAGAAGAATAAAGTTATTCTTGATGAACAGTGAAAAGCCAGATTAGCTATCGCAGGGTAATGGTGTGATAGTTAGTTAATCTGGCTAAAAATGTGTTTTTAGCATGGTTTGGGCAATCTCACGAGCTTTCAAGATTACGGCAAGAACCTTATCTACCCTATGTGATCATTTCCTCTTTTTTTTCAAAAGTGAAGCAGCTCGTAGAACCATTCGATCAACCTCATCGAGATCCTCTGCCTCTACGCCTCTGTTCAGCGATTTCCCCTTTTTCATATCAGCAGATATTTGGCGCAAATGTTCTTCGAAATCGTCGTCCTCTGCCTCACTCTGTACCGGAAACTTTTCAAACTCGTCCATGTAAAGAGGCTTTAAATCTTTCCCTTCCGTCTCCGCGTCTGACTCCGACTCAAAAATATCAGACAGATCATCAGAATCCGAAACCATATCCAAGCCTACGCTCAAATTGGTTCCATTTTCTTCACTTTTAGTCAATAGTTCTTTCAGCCTATCAGACCCTTCAAACTCTCGATTGGGATGGTTCCCGGATTCTAGATCACCAGCATCATTTGCCTGTTTTTCTTCATTCGTCGTAGGTTCACTTCCCGCCTGAGCTTGAAGCAGCTCGAGCTCCTGCTCCAATCTTGGGATATATCTCTTAACAGCCCTCAGAGCATCCCTATATCTCGATTTATCCAAGGCCTACAAAATCATAGATGTGCATTAACATTACAAAAGCAAACAAAACAAAGGCAAAAACTTGTACATCTGGTGCACAGTGCACCCACCCAATTAGGGCTTATTAATTCCCAATCAGGATTTAATTATGACAGATGCACTAGAGTGTTCCCGAACAACAAAACCAGCGTTGAGTAACAAATGAGTTTTGAATGATACTACCTTCTTTCTCGATAGGGTTTCCCTTGGAGACATTATCTCGGTCGGGGGTTGGGCATAGTTCTTCCCTCTGTACATGATTATGGTGTTATCTTCCTGAATATCGAGCACAATCCCACCGCTCAAACGCGCCAGCTCTGAGGCAATCTCCTTCACTTCCTCAGGGGAGAAAGTCTTCACGATGACCTTCAATGTCTGATGCTTCTTCCAGTGCAAGTGCATGTTCAGTATAACGCCTTGATACAATCCCCGTCTCCCAACAGGGACATAATTTTTGCTCTTCTCGCCCATCTTCAAAAAGTAAAAGTGTTCTTCGGGTGTCAATATTTCAGGGTCGTGCATCGTGTCCGATGTCTCTTTAGGCTCGATCTTTCTGAGGGCTTCAAGTAATCTTTCCTCTTTCCTCCGAGCCTAGGTGAAGCATTAACAACGTGTTGTAAGAATCTCAAATGACACATAGTTTCCAAATCATCCATTTCTCGTTATCAATCAAGCCAGGTATAATCACAAGATTATTAGAAGGCTCTATCATGTATGTAATGATCACGAAGGCTACATGAATTGTGATCCAACTATGACTATAGACCTTAAGAATTCCTGAACGATAATAATCGACATTGATTGAGGTCAAAATCACCCGATTCTTGTTTGTTTACCAACATTTCAACTCAAAGGTTCAACAAAAACACCAACTTCAAAACATGATCCAGTCAATCAAGTAAAGTATAATCAAAGAGACGATTCAAATCCTTATCCAATAAACTGAATTCGCAACTATGACTTAAACCTGTCCATAAATCACTAAAATGGACTCCTAAAACCAGTACACCTTAATAAGTAATGAACTATAATAATCAACAGTTATCGACACGATAAACCATTCCTCGTATGTTCAAGACCTACATCTCAACACCTAAACAACAACATTAATCCAATGCCAAATTCTCATTTCTACTTCATAAACATCCACTCAATCAAGTAAAGCATAATCAAAGAGACTACACAAATCGATACATTGCAACTAAATGAGATTCAATTTTTTTTTTTTTTTAAAATACCTTCATCAATTTGTAGAGGATTTTCTCTTCCGCAGTCATCCTTTCAAAGGTTTTCTTCTTCTTATACCTGAATAACTTGAGCCACCTCACCACAGCTCTCTTCCCTTTCAATTTCTTCCTTTTCGTTACCGGACCAGCACCATTTTGCCCGCCCTGCTCCACCTCAGGCTCCGTATTTCTCAGAACCCGACCCGAATGGAACGATGCGACGCCGCCAAATTTACATATTTGCCCTCCAATCACACATTTCCAGGCTGCAAGAGGTGTGCTGCTGCTAACGATCCTGCGCATAAAACGATCAGCAGCCCTAGAAATTAATTATACTTTCACTGAAGTATGCAGCGAAAATAGCAATCTGTTATTACACACTGAATTTTCACAATTGGGAAAAGGAAAAACGGAAGAAATTAATCACCTGGAGCTCTGGGATATGAAATGGGCATGAGAGAGAAGAGGTGAAAAGAGAGCGAAATTGGAACGGAGATGTTTGAGGAATGGGAGTTTAGATGCTAAATTTCTCACCGCCATTTTTCTTTTGTTTTGCCTTCCGATTCACGCTCTGTTCATCTCAAGCTAAAATGTGAATTAGAGCATCTCCATGGTTAAAGGCAAATGGAAATAACTAAACATATTTACTTTTTCTTCAAAAAAGTTCATGCTCCAATAGAAATGGTATATGAAGATGTATTATACCTTCTTTCATTTTGAGAATGTATCTTTATTGAAATACAATGTTAATTGTGTTAAATGTCAAGATAGTAGTAAACTTATTACTTCGTTCAGTCATGCTATTACTTCATTCTATTAGTTTATTATTCCATTCTATTAGTTTATTACTTCATTCCATTAGTTTATTACTTCATAATGTGTTATGACATAATTGTCTCTCAGTTGAAATAAATTCTGTAACAGCCCGGTTTTCTAGGGTATAATAAATACGACGATCGCTACCTAGGCGGACTTAAATGCAACAAGAACGTAGACTAAGGTTTCATTTCAAGGGATTTGACCAAAGTAATTAATGAACTATTTAAGAAAATGACAAATTGACAACGGCTTAAGCAAGAAAATCAATCATGGATAGATATCGTAAGAGCACTCCCAATGGTGCCGGCTAAAAGTCGGCATTTTTTCGCCGTCTATCGCCGAGTTATCGCCGACCAATGGGAGAGGTCGGCGATAATTCGGCGATTTTTCCTCCCGTTTTATTGCCAACCGGCGAAATTATCGCCGAATTATCGCCGACCACTGTGGGCGATAATTCGGCGATAAATATATTTTTTGTTTTTTTTTTTTTTTAATTTCCCCCTATAAATACACACCTTCTCTTCATTCCTGTACTATTTTTTTTTATTAATTTTCGTCGTTGTAATGTTTACCCGTGTTTAATACAACGAACTTTATTACTATTATTTGTTTTGTCTTATAAATTAAATTAGCTAGCTTTATTATATACAAAAATAAAACAATTAAATTAGTGATGATGTAAAAATGAAATGTTGAGTTAGGGAGAAATAAGGGAGAAACCATTGGAGCAGATTGGCTAAAAGTTGGCTAAAAGCTGGGGATAAATTATGGTGCTGATGTGGCGCTGATGTGGCAGGAGTTAGGGAGAAATAAGGGAGGTTTTAGAGCATGAATAACGCTACTGGGGCCGGGCCGCAACTCGCGAGTCCCGGCCCGTGTTTAGCGTTGGACGACGATGCGGCTCGGCCCAGCCGGTCCCGAGGACGCAGTTGCATCCCGGGGCCTCTCCCTCCGTCACGTCCAGGCCGGCGATATGCGTGCCCGGGCCGCATCGGTTGCGGCCCGTCCCGGCGTTATTTGCGTTCGGGCCGGGCCGCAAGTCCCCTCCGTTTTTTTTTTTTTTTTTTTAAATTCGAAAATTAATATATAAATATCACTCTTCCATCCATTTTCAAATCACTTCAACTTCATTCCCTCTCACTCACCATAAAATTCGAAAAATGAATCCTCGGCGTGAAGGCAAACGAGCAATCGAAGCTCAAATGGCTCGAATGTTAGAGACGGCGATGCCCGCAATCCAAGAAGAAATCAACAACGAGGTGGAACGCTATCAAGCTGCTATCCAAGCGTGGAACGAGCAACACGACCGGGTACCGCGTACTCGGATGTATATCCACCGAGACCGTGAACAAGCTGGTTTGCGGCTTTTCATGGATTATTTCTCTGCAGATCCTCGATGGAGTGATCAGATGTTCCTCGCCGGTTCCGGATGCGGAGGAATGTGTTCTTGCGCATTGTCAACGCAGTTGTGGCTCGTGACGCGTACTTTATGCAAACATTCGATGCTGTCGGGCGGCAAAGTATATCGACTTTACAGAAATGCACATCCGCCCTCCGCCAACTCGCTTACGGAACAACTGCAGATATGTTTGATGAGTACCTCCATGTGAGCGAGCATACTGGACGCGCTTGCCTAGCCAAATTCTGTCGGGCAGTGATCGAAGCATTCAAGGACACATACTTGAGAAAGCCAACGTCCGACGATGTTCGCAGATTGGTGCGAATGCACGAGGAGAGGCACGGCTTCCCGGGGATGCTGGGCAGCATCGACTGTATGCACTGGCCGTGGAAGAATTGTCCAATGGGTTGGAGAGGAGCATTCACTAGCGGGCACAAGGGCTCGCATCCAACGATTGTGTTGGAGGCCGTTGCCGACCAACGGTTGTGGATCTGGCATGCCTACTTTGTAGTCGTTGGGTCGAACAACGACCTCAATGTGTTGAACGGGTCTCCATTGTTCAACGGCTTGTGTGCCGGGCGAGCGCCTACCGTAGAGTTCACGGCCAACCACCGTCGGTACACTATGGGGTACTATCTGGCAGACGGGAAACTGTTGGGAATGCTCTAAATTATGCTCAAAAGTCAAGGGTTTAATATAAATCCTAAAAAAATGCATTATGTCTCAATATTCTAAACCAGAAGGAATAAGTTCAAACTCAACAAACGATAATAAGTTTCATGTTTCAACGGATGCAACCAAGAGAAAAGTGAAGTCATGTATGAAGACACAGCTCCACTCGATGTTTCAAAATGATCATATTATTATTCGATTTATTTGCTCAACACCGCCAACCGCTCGTCGCCGCTCAACCTGCACATAGGGAAAACAAATGCAGGACTGAGTATTTTAAACATACCCAGTGAACCCATGCCAAAACATTTTAATAGATATGCCATCCTTACCATAGTGAACTCGAGTTTGCATTTATAAAAGAATATTATCGAGTATCACAAAATAATTTCATAGACTGGCCAGTCAAACAATTCCACCCATTTTCTCAACAATCAACAATTCCATAGTGCGACGAAAGTGTGGCCACACTATTCGTCCACGAGACCGGCCGACTAGCAAGGATGGCTCTCGATCCCAACTGTGTACACTAGCCTGATAGGGTTTGCGGCCCTACTCAGACCCGAATTCATTTATATAGCCCTATAGCCTAATGGAGCGGACTCACAAACTAGGCATCAGGCACACAACATAATCAAAACAATCACAGGCATGGCATAACATTTTAATCCACCCTTATAACACCATAATCAATATTTTGGAAATAAGAGAGTTTAGTAAATAAAGCTCACCTCGACCCCTTAGATCACAAGTACGCTCTTCCTCTTGCTATCACGCCGAGAGTTTGAGTTATCACCTCTTCTTGATAAAAAAAACAATCGATAGAAACAAAGTAGAATCTTGATTCTTCAATAATTCTTGAGGCTTCAACTTGAATTCTTCTCAAAAGATGAAGAAATCTTGGAGAAAAGTAGAAGAAAATTTGAGAGAGAGTGGGAGAGAAAATGGCGTGAGGGAGAGAGGGAGTAGGCGTGTAGTTTAGTGGCTAGGGTTAGGTTTTTCTCTCTTATTTATAGAGTTCAAGAATATAATATCTTTAATTAAATTAATTAAAGATTTGAGAAGATTTGGTGGTGGAAGTTGGCGTTAATTTTGGTGGAGAATAAGGAGGAAAATTTCGAATTCTAGGCTATTTAATTAGCCTATGAGTTTATTCTGGTATTTTACGGAGTAGAATAAAATATCACGGAGCAGAATAAAAATAATAAATCCTCCAAATAAATAGGGAAAGTGGCGTGAATATTGATTCCCTCCCAAGGAATAAATTCCAAATATTAATTAAAATAGGATATGATAAGATCTCCTTAAAGATGGTAAGATATGCTAGGATATTTGAATTTATTCATGGAAGAGAATAAATAAGGGATCAAATAATATAATAAAATAATCCCTTCTCCCATAAATAGGAGATTTTCGAAATTCTCCTTGGAATAAACATAGGGGTTGAAAATTTCATAGAGGAAATATTTAATAATCGAACTTTGGATTTAATTTGGATAAATATCCCAAGCGAATAATTAAATCCACGAAAAATAGAATTCATTTCCAATAAATAGGAGTGGTTGAAAATTCCAATTAAATAATGATGCTCCTATTTAATCTCACTCATCCCTTAGGAAATAATTCACCACAATATTATTTCACCCCGCATCAAAATATTCACATAATTACGTCACACAATTCACCATTCTAATTTCACCTCATATTCTCAACACCTTGACCTTTCAACGGTCACGTCACAAATTCCACATCTTTGACTATTCAACAGTCACGTCATATACTCAACAAATTTGATTATTCAAATCAATCTCAACTCCAAATCGCAATTAGGTCACAAGGAATCAAGCAATAAATCATTCATCATTTAATCCACATACTTCATAGCATTAAAAGCATTTAATGCAAAATTAGGGTTCGAAAAAGTGGGGTGTTACAAATTCGGTATGTAATGAATGTGAAAAATAACACAACATAATGAACTAAATGAACGATAGTAATGAAGTAAATGTGACATTTTATTCAAATACAATGTTAACTGTGTTAAACGTCAAGCAGTAGTAGTGAACTTATTACTTCATTCAGTCATGCTATTACTTCATCTCATTAGTTTATTACTTCCATTAGTTTATTACTTCATAATAAAAAAATTTAAAAACAATTTAAAAAAAAATTAAAAACATTTAAAAAAAAATTAAAAAAAAATTTAAAATTTTAAAAAATAAAAAAAAAACAAAAAAAAAACGTTTTCATTTAATAAAAATATTAAATTAATTTTATATTAATCATAACCAAACAGATTTCCGGAAGTCCACAGAAAAATTATTGCTAATTGACCGAAGTGGGAAGCAAAAATATACCTCCGTCCACCAAAATTTGGAATACTTTGACCCGGCACGGGTTTTAAGAAATGTAATGGAAAGTGAGTTGAAAAAGTTAGTGGATTGTGAGTCCTACTTTTATATATTAGTTTTATAATAAAATGTGAGTAGGAATGAGTTAGTGGAATATGAGGTCCACTACTAAAAATAGTAAAAGTGAAATGAGACAAATTTTGGGGGGACGGACGAAAATGAAAAAATGGGACAAATTTTGGTGGACGGAGGTAGTATAACAATTACAATTTACAAAAGACTCGAAGTCTTAAACAATAAATTTAAATATACTTCTAAATTTCAAGAACAAGATATATTAAAATTGAAGTATGAGAATGAGAGTAGAGAATAGAGATTGAGAAGAGAAATCATTGTCAACACAAGAATGAGGTGTGTAGAAATGATGGAGAATGTGGGTATTTAATGGAGAAAAATTGGGAAAAAATAGATTTAAAAAAAAAACAAAATTTGAAATTTCAGCCAGTTTACCGCCGGAACCGGCGGTTCAGTCCACGGTTTCTGACCACTTTTCTGCAACACTACACCTGAAAAGCCTAGGATCTAGTCGAAAAACCTACTTGAACCGTTGAACTACCAATTTGAACTGTTGAACCGCTGGTTCCGGTTTCTCAAATTCTTGAACTTGAACCGAACCATCCCCAGGTTTGAATCGCCGAACCATCCAAGGTACAAAACCGCCACTTCCGGTCCAATTCCGGGTTATGAACCAACGATTAACCACTGGTTCGGTCAGTTTGTGCATGCCTAACTTCACTTATAGATGCATCATGCATGGATGGAATACTTCTTTTCTTTATCTATAAAAATTAGGGATATTGGTCCCTAAAGTCATAAACTTCAGCCAAAATTTGGTATTTCCCATGAACTTTAAAATGAGTATAGAATATTACAAATTTTGCACTTAGTTTGATATTTCCCACAGCATGTCTATCACCTTATTTGACTTACTTACGGGACTTTTTTTAATCATACTTGACCTTTATCCTACTCTTTATCCTACTCGTTATGAACTTAAAAAGTGGTTTAAAATAACACAAAAGGTATCACGGTTGCTCACATAAAATAAGATTTTGTTGAAAATATCTTATTTGGATTAATTTGAGAAATACCAAATAAGGTGTAAAATTTGTGAGAGTCTTCTCCAATTTTAAAGTTCGTGAGAAATACTAAATTTTTGCCAAAGTTCATAGTTTTAGATACTAATATCCTTAAAAACTACTCCCTCCATTCCATAGTAACAGAGGCGTTTTTCCATTTCCGTCTATTCAATAATAATAGAGTCATTTTTCTTAACATTTTTCCACACATACTTTACTCTCTTACTTTATTCTCTCTTCGTCTCTCTTCCTCTTTTTAATTTATCCACTAAATTTAGTCTTTATACTCAAAATTTATGTCGTCCGCAAATAATAATATTTTGGTGTATAATAGAGTAATTAACCCATTTTATGTATGAAATCAGTTCATTCAACTAGACTACTTAAAACTATATAGCTAAAATTCATTAGAAAAATAAAAAATAAAATACCAATTTTCGAACCATCAAATTATTATTCTAATCGTTTAAAATGAAGAAAATTATTGTGCTAATGGCGTTGTTTAAAACAATTTAGTTAATTTCATTGCATATACTTCAGGGTTTAGGGCAAAATTAAATCTTGATTTTCTAAACGACAAAGTTATTTGTTTCTCTTACTTGTGACAACTGAAACAACTAACTTGGCACGACATAAGAATTCCTGGTTGAGTTACAATCCATTAAAAATTAATTAGGATTAAATTTGTCAGTAATTAATTAAAATTAATCGATTAGATAAGTAATTTGTTAAAAACCTTTTGGGGTAATCGTTTTGCAATTTTCACCTCAAATAAACAACAGCAATAAAACCACTAGTTTTGACAAATGTTATCCAACCATGAGCCCAGTTGACCAAGTGATTTTAGATAAATTGGGCGAGTAAAATCGGACAGAGTGCGTTTTGTCTTCGAAAATAATTATTATTCAAAAAATGAATGTGACGGTAGAATAAGGGCCTGAAAAATCAGGAACGAATCATATTCAGGCGAGTGTTACCGACGACTACAATTTCGCAAGGTTTGAGTAAATTAATTGGCTGGACCGTGATAGATCTGGACCCAGCCAAGAAGCTGATCTTGCAGATAGCAATTTCAAAACAGACTTTCATATACGAACTTAATTGTATACATGAATAAACCATAAAATTTTCAAAAATGTTATCCAACCATGTGCCCAATTGACCAAGTAATTGAAAATCGATTGGGCGAGTAAAATCGGAGATGCAATCAATTTGGCAAACGAAGAAATTGCCTCGAAACATTAGGATTGTTAAGGGACAGAGTGCGTTTGCCATCAGATACAAAAATAAATTTTATTGAAAAATGAATGTGACGGTAGAATAAGGGCCTGAAAAATCAGGAACAAATCAGATTCAGGCGAGTGTTACCGACGATTATTATTTCGCAAGATTTGAATAAATAATTGGCTGGATAGGGATAGATCTGCACCCAGTCAAGAAGCTGATCTTGCTGAAACCAATTTCAAACAAACTTTCAAAAAATTCAAAACATGAGAGAATGGAAGAGACGTTGAGTGAGAAACTGAGCTCAATTTCGAAATTAGTGAGTGATGATGTTAAAGAGGAGAGGGTATGTATAAATAAGGAGGAGAATTAGGGCACAGATTAACAATGGAATACATGTTGGGCTAGGCCTACCTTCAATGGACTGAAAATATGAAAGCCCGCTATTTAGCTAAATCTATCAATTACTACTAATTTATTTTCTAAACTATACAATAAAAAAAGGTGAGTTGCAGATACAGAGAAGGAAAAATGGAAAGATATTTATCTAAATCCATCAATTCTGGACGCAAAAACAGCCATTCTGAAAGCCCACCTTAAATTTTTACTTATTTTCCGCTTTGTTTGACAACAAATTCAACATTTAAATAATATATTTTTAAATGAATAATTAATTTTTTATTTCATAGATATTTCACTATTGAATTATATATTCTTAATTATATGTTGTTAATGTATATTTTAAATAGATAAAAATTAATTTTGATAGATCAACCAAAATGGAAAAACAATTATATTTTGTCAATAAAAGGGAGTATATTATCAATTCATTCTAGGTACTCAGCTTAAGTTGGCGAATGTTTACATATTTGGTAAGATACTTGGACTATTAGGTACATGTGACATTTGAAGTTCAAGAAAAAGTATCTCTCTTGAATTGTTTTGTTGTGTACTATTAGTATTTAGAACAAATATTATATTAATTTGGGGAATGTAATCAACGAAAACTCTAAATATTGTACAAACTCAAAACTATGATTTTGTCCATTGAAAAATGTCAACAGATCACAAAAAAACATCAACGGAAAAATGTCAATAGAATTTCAACGGTAGTCAATGATTGATGTTGTGTTGATATTGTGTTGATACTATGTTGACATTAAAATCTTAAAATTTTACACTGTGTTGAAGCTGTGTTGAGGAGTTTTGAGTTTGTACAATATATAAGTGTGCATTTTATCAATACCCTTAATTTGGATACTAATTTTGCAATTGCTTTATTAGTAGTACCGGTCAAACTGAAAAAGAAACAAAAAATAGTGTCAAAAGCTAAAAATAAATCAAACAAAATAAAATCTATCCAAAGACTTGTAGTGTTATTTACATTTATAATATACTGCAAATATACAATTCTCATTCACTATAGACTATAGTAATACTATTCGTTCCACGAGAATATACACGATTTGGTTGAACATGTGTTTAATAAACAATTGATAAAGTAAGAGAGATATAAAAAAAATAATTAAAGTATTGTTAGTAGAGAACGAACCTCATATTTTTAGAGAGAAAAGAGTTTTTAAGTAAATAATGTTATGAGAGTAAGGGATGGGGTGACTGTGACATTGATGGGGAAAGGGTAGGTGGGGATAAAGTTATGGGTGCTACTGGATGTGAATATGAGGATGAGGATAGAGCTGTTGGTAATGATGTGGGTACTGATGAAGTAGAAGATCAACAAGCAGATAAGGGAAAGAGAAAAAGTAAGGGGAAGGCTAAGGCAGTGGGTAAGGGGAATTATGTTGATGATGGAAAGTCCACTAACAAGGGAAATGAAAGGCTAGATGCGGCTGATAAGGGTAAAAGCAAGGTTGATGTTGCTGAGGAGGGCAATATGGAGGTGCCTCCATTTGTTGATAATGACTATGACCTTAGTGATAAGGATGAAGATAATATTATGGCTGCCCAAGTAGAAGGGTGAAAAAGGGTTGTGGATGTAATGGCAATGCGCCCTACTGATGATACTAGTGACAATGATCAACTACCTAGTGACTCACCAAGTTCGGGAACAGAAGATGAAGAAGAGAATGAGCATTATGATGATACAAATAGAACCCGTAGGTTGACTCACCAAATTTGTAATATTGAGTAATATGAATAATGTTTTGAGTTGAATAGTGTTTTTTCAAGTGTGAAGTAGCTGCATTTTGGAATTTGTAACAATGTGTGAGTGTGCATGTGCCTAAGGCTGTTTTATGTGATTGAATTACATTTTGTTTATTTTGTTTTTGTGCATAAGATCTAAAATTTGTATCAACTAAAAAAAAAATAGATTTTGCTTCTTTGCTTGTGCATAAGGTCTGAAATTTGTATCAATGTGTGTGAAAAAATATAGATTTTGGATTTTTGGTTGTTTTGGATTTATCCTCTTACATAAGTAGGATGGAATAAGGTTGTTTTCTGTGATTGGACAAGAAGCAAATTAGTGTGTGAAGCCTGTTGTGTGTGTGTGTGTTGTGTGGATTTCAGGTATGCATATTAGAAATATTGACACATTCATGATGCACTATTTTTTAGCACTATTAATACCTGCAAGTATACAGAATAGAAATAGTATAGCCAAAGGTCAGTACCGGGATATCGAACACGGGGAAGACAAACACAAAGTGTCTATCTTGTACTATCTGGTAGAACGAAAGGTTTTGAAAACTTTTTGAAAACAAAAAACAATGGAAAGCAAATAACAACTAGATGCAAATAAATCACGAGATAAAATATAGAGATAAGAGAATTACAGGGATGTGCGTTAACAGTTATGGTTATACAAAATCCAAACTACAATACCCTAGCACAGTTATTACTTTGATAGGACGAGTCACCTAGCTTATGATCATGCGATACAAACGTTGATTACATGATTAGGGTTGTCACTCCTAACATGTAACTCCAAAAAGCTCCTACGACCCTTGAAAAGTCCTCACTCTCAATTAACAGTACCGTTTTAAGGAAGCTAACTGTAGCGTCTACTGAGTGAACCTAACTCGCTAGAACTCTCTCACAATTATGAAGCAAGCTATATTAAATCATACAAGATTGTGTCACTCAATCATGCAGCATCAGAATTATTTAGGGAAGAAACAAAGTAAAAACAAAACGAATAATAGAAAATTGAAATTGTATAACCAAAGTCGTTACTAACACATCCCTGGAATCCTATGAGTTTAGTTACACATAATGGAATAAGATAAACACATAGATTGAAGGGAAGACAATTTGAACATAAAACTAAAGCAAATAGAACCCGTAGGTTGAATCCTTGTCGTTCTTGATGCTCTTGAAATCCTTCTTCAACTCCTTGCACAATTGAAGTACTCTAGCTTTTGGTCTCTATGAATTATTTTGCAAGTAGAAGCTCTCTAATTTGATGAAACTTGAGGTCTTATTTATAGGGGAAAGCCAATCCTCATTGTAGAAGGAAAAGATCTTCAAAATATGGTAAATCTTGGAGCAGATCTAGGGCATTTCGGATTCGCCGCCTTTCTCCGTGCAGGCCGCCGCACCTTGGCCGGCGGTCGCCGCGTTGGAGTCAAAGTCTCTGTTCCTTCGGCGGCGGACCGCCGCATGACTTCCGACGGTCACTGGGCGAGACCCCCTTCCAAGCGTAAATTTCCGAGGCGGGCCATTGCATTGCATTGGCCGCCAGGCGCCGGCGGTCGCCGTACAACTTCGCGGCGGTCGCTGGTCGCCGTCTGACTCCACATTTCCAGACTTTGCGTTTTGGCTCCCTTTTTCGGCTCAATTATGTACATTTCTCACAAAACACGTCAAAATACCAAAATAGATCAAATGTGCAAATAATGGACGTGTAGAGTGATTTTGACATAAAAAACGGACCAAATAATGGCCTTAAAATAGTGCAAAATCCGAGCGTATCAATTCATCAAAAATTGTATCAACTAATATATCTTTTTGTTAATGTCAGGGGCTACTCAATGCCATGAGAAACTGTTGCTCGCATGCCGAACACCGGATGTGTGTTTGGCATATGCACAACAATTTCAAGAAATTGTTTCCTTCAACTATTTTGAAGGACTTGATCTAGGAGGCAGCTCGAGCAACAAACATTTATGGCTTCGAGAAG